>NC_034178.2:76954835-77239835 GCF_002021735.2 Oncorhynchus kisutch
GAGATAGACAGCTCGAGGCAGCCTTCGCAGACAAACAGCTCGAGATAGACAGCTCGAGGCAGCCTTTGCAGACAGACAGCTCGAGATAGACAGCTCGAGGCAGCCTTCGCAGACAGACAGACAGCTCGAGGCAGCCTTCGCAGACAGACAGACAGCTCGAGGCAGTCTTCGCAGACAGACAGACAGCTCGAGGCAGCCTTCGCAGACAGACAGCTCGAGGCATCCTTCGCAGACAGACACATCGAGTTAGACAGCTCGAGGCAGCCTTCACAGACAGACAGCTCAAGGCAGCCTTCGCAGACAGACAGCTCAAGGCAGCCTTCGCAGACAGACAGCTCGAGGCAGCCTTCGCAGACAGACAGACAGCTCGAGGCAGCCTTCGCAGACAGACAGACAGCTCGAGGCAGCCTTCGCAGACAGACAGCTCGAGGCAGCCTTCGCAGACAGACAGCTCGAGGCAGACAGACAGACAGCTCGAGGCAGCCTTCGCAGACAGACAGACAGACAGACAGACAGACAGACAGCTCGAGGCATGCAACTAGAAGCATGAGTCTGAATTAAACGGCCTTCAGCTTGCAGTAACATGTTCCAGGATGCACTACTCAGATGTTATAGGGATTGTTTTCTGTTATTAAACCAGAATGGATCCAGTTTCAACAACGTTGTGGAGTCGGTAAACAGAGTAATATTGTCCTTGCTGTGTATGAAATGTGCGGTGACAAGGCTCTGAATGTAGATGTGTTGTGATTGGTTAAATAGTGACAGCAGTTAGGCTAGAGGGCGCTGTTATCTGACAGCACAAAGAGGCTTTTATGAAACATCACAGCTCTGTACGGCTCCTGACTTCAGCTCCATCAATGTTAAACAAGTGAATGAACAGAACCCGTTAAGTCCATTAATTAAACCTTTATTTCATCAGGTTGTCCCATTGAGGTTAAAATACCTCTTCACCGAGGGAGAGCTGTCTGACCTCTATACCAAGGGAGAGCTGTCTGACCTCTATACCAAGGGAGAGCTGTCTGACCTCTATACCAAGGGAGAGCTGTCTGACCTCTATACCAAGGGAGAGCTGTCTGACCTCTATACCAAGGGAGAGCTGTCTGACCTGTAAGAGGCTGTCAACATGTGTTTTAACAGTATTCTGTCTTGTTTCAGGTTTGCACAAGGCCAACAGACAGCCAGCTGCCTACCTGATCCATGGAGCTAAGATCATCAACGGAGCCTTCAGGGCCTGGACTAAGAAACAGGCAAGTTTGGTTTCCTCCTTTACATCTATTACAACTATATACCTTCAAATACCTGCTACTCTACTTGACCAAAAGTATGTGGACACCTGTTGGTCAAACATCTCATTCCAAAATTATGGCCATTAATATGGAGTTTGCTGCTATAACAGCCTCCACTCTTCTGGGAAGGCTTTCCACTAGATGTTGGAACACTGCTGCGGGGACTTGCTTCCATTCAGCCACAAGAGCATTAGTGAGGTCGGGCACTGATGTTGGGCGATTAGACCTGGCTCGCAGTCGGCATTCTAATTCATCACAAAGGTGTTCATTGGGGTTGAGGTCAGGGCTCAGTCTAGTTCTTCCACACCGATCTTTGTGCACGGGGGCATTGCCATGTTGAAACAGGAAAGGGCCTTCCCCAAACCTTTGCCACAAAGTTGGAAGCACAGAGTCATCTACAATGTCATTGTATGCTGTAGCGTTAAGATTTCCCTTCACTGGAACTAAGGGGCCTGAACCTTGAAAAACAGCCCCAGACCATTATTCCTACTCCACCAAACTTTACAGTTGACACTATGCATTCGGAAAGGTGGCATCCTACGACAGTGCCAAGTTGAAAGTCACTGAGCTTTTCTGTAAAGCCATTCTAATGTCAATGTTTGTCTATGGAGATTACATGGCTGTGTGCTCGATTTTTATACACCTGTCAGCAACTGGTGTGACTGAACTAGCCGAATCCACTCATTTGAAGGGGTGTCCACATACGTTCTTATATATTGTGTATAATCTGAAATATAAATCCATATTTAACTGCGTTGTCAACGTGTCGTTCCTCCAGGCTCTGTTAGAACACGAGGATGAACTTCCAGAGAACATGAAGCCCACTCAGCTCATCAAGGACCTGGCCAAGGAGATCAGGATCTCAGAGGTACGACATCTTGCCCTGTTCTACTGCCCTGTTCTACTGCCCTATTATGCTGCCCTGTTCTACTGCCCTGTCCTACTGCCCTGTTCTACTGCCCTATTATGCTGCCCTGTTCTACTGCCCTGTCCTACTGCCCTGTTCTACTGCCCTATTATGCTGCCCTATTATGCTGCCCTGTTCTACTGCCCTGTCCTACTGCCCTGTTCTACTGCCCTATTATGCTGCCCTATTATGCTGCCCTGTTCTACTGCCCTGTTCTGCTGCCCTATTATGCTGCCCTGTTCTACTGCTCTGTTCTACTGCCCTGTTCTACTGCCCTGTTCTGCTGCCCTATTATGCTGCCCTGTGTACTGCCCTGTTCTACTGCCCTGTTCTACTGCTCTGTTCTACTGCCCTGTTCTGATCTATTCTATTCTGTTCTACTGGGCAGGTTTACAATGGCCTTTGTTGTTGTAGAGACTAGCGATGTAATGATTCACCGATACGCATCGTCCCGGGTTCAAATGTTTAAGATCTGATTATATACCTGCTGATCAGGTCTAATATTAGATGGAATTCATCTGGCTTCAACCGATCGCTGCCCACACCTGCCTGCCCGTCCAACATCACACGTAAAACTGACCATCCTTCAGATCCTCGACTTCAGCGTTGTCATCTATAAAATATCCTCCAACACTCTACTCAGCAAATTGGATGCAGTCTATCACAGTGCCATCCGTTTTGTCACGAAAGCCCCATATACAGTGCCTTGCGAAAGTATTCGGCCCCCTTGAACTTTGCGACCTTTTGCCACATTTCAGGCTTCAAACATAAAGATATAAAACTGTATTTTTTTGTGAAGAATCAACAACAAGTGGGACACAATCATGAAGTGGAACCACATTTATTGGATATTTCAAACCTTTTTAACAAACCAAAAACTGAAATATTGGGCGTGCAAAATTATTCAGCCCCTTTACTTTCAGTGCAGCAAACTCTCTCCAGAAGTTCAGCGAGGATCTCTGAATGATCCAATGTTAACCTAAATGACTAATGATGATAAATACAATCCACCTGTGTGTAATCAAGTCTCCGTATAAATGCACCTGCACTGTGATAGTCTCAGAGGTCCGTTAAAAGCGCAGAGAGCATCATGAAGAACAAGGAACACACCAGGCAGGTCCGAGATACTGTTGTGAAGAAGTTTAAAGCCGGATTTGGATACAAAAAGATTTCCCAAGCTTTAAACATCCCAAGGAGCACTGTGCAAGCGATAATATTGAAATGGAAGGAGTATCAGACCACTGCAAATCTACCAAGACCCGGCCGTCCCTCTAAACTTCAGCTCATACAAGGAGAAGACTGATCAGAGATGCAGCCAAGAGGCTCATGATCACTCTGGATGAACTGCAGAGATCTACAGCTGAGGTGGGAGACTCTGTCCATAGGACAACAATCAGTCGTATATTGCACAAATCTGGCCTTTATGGAAGAGTGGCAAGAAGAAAGCCATTTCTTAAAGATATCCATAAAAAGTGTTGTTTAAAGTTTGCCACAAGCCACCTGGGAGACACACCAAACATGTGGAAGAAGGTGCTCTGGTCAGATGAAACCAAAATTGAACTTTTTGGCAACAATGCAAAACATTATGTTTGGCGTAAAAGCAACACAGCTAATCACCCTGAACACACCATCCCCACTGTCAAACATGGTGGTGGCAGCATCATGGTTTGGGCCTGCTTTTCTTCAACAGGGACAGGGAAGATGGTTAAAATTGATGGGAAGATGGATGGAGCCAAATACAGGACCATTCTGGAAGAAAACCTGATGGAGTCTGCAAAAGACCTGAGACTGGGACGGAGATTTGTCTTCCAACAAGACAATGATCCAAAACATAAAGCAAAATCTACAATGGAAAGGTTCAAAAATAAACATATCCAGGTGTTAGAATGGCCAAGTCAAAGTCCAGACCTGGATCCAATCGAGAATCTGTGGAAAGAACTGAAAACTGCTGTTCACAAATGCTCTCCATCCCACCTCACTGAGCTCGAGCTGTTTTGCAAGGAGGAATGGGAAAAAATGTCAGTCTCTCGATGTGCAAAACTGATAGAGACATACCCCAAGCGACTTACAGCTGTAATCGCAGCAAAAGGTGGCGCTACAAAGTATTAACTTAAGGGGGCTGAATAATTTTGAAATATCCAATAAATGTGGTTCCACTTCATGATTGTGTCCCACTTGTTGTTGATTCTTCACAAAAAATACAGTTTTATATCTTTATGTTTGAAGCCTGAAATGTGGCAAAAGGTCGCAAAGTTCAAGGGGCCCGAATACTTTCGCAAGGCACTGTACTACCCACCACTGCGACCTGTATGCTCTCGTTGGTTGGCCCTCGCTTCATACTCGTCGCCAAACCTACTGGCTCCAGGTCATCTATAAGTCTTTGCTAGGTAAAGCCCCGCCTTATCTCAGCTCACTGGTCACCATAGCAGCACCCACCTGTGGCACGCGCTCCAGCAGGTATATGTCACTGGTCACCATAGCAGCACCCACCTGTGGCACGCGCTCCAGCAGGTATATCTCTCTGGTCACCCCCAAAACCAACTCTCCTTCCAGTTCTCTGCTGCCAATGACTGGAACGAACTACAAAAATCTCTGAAACTGGAAACACTTATCTCCCTCACTAGCTTTAAGCACCAATTGTCAGAGCAGCTCACAGATTACTGCACCTGTACATAGCCCATCTATAATTTAGCCCAAACAACTACCTCTTCCCCTACTGTATTTATTTATTTATTTAGCTCCTTTGCACCCCACTATTTTTATTTCTACTTTGCACATTCTTCCACTGCAAATCTACCACTCCAGTGTTTTACTTGCTATATTGTATTTACTTCGCCACCATGGCCTTTTTTTTGCCCTTACCTCCCTTCTCACCTCATTTGCTCACATTGTATATAGACTTATATTTCTACTGTATTATTGACTGTATGTTTGTTTTACTCCATGTGTAACTTTGTGTTGTTGTTTGTGTCGAACTGCTTTGCTTTATCTTGCTTTATCAACTAGCCTACCTGGTTAAGTAAAGGTGAAAAAAAACAACCTTTTGATCAGGTCTAATATTAGATAGAATTTGATTGTTCAGCCCATCAGAAAAAGTTTGGGTCATTTTGCTTTAAACAATCAGTATATATATATATATGGTATTTTTTAGATAAACAGGGTAAAGTTAATTAATTTCATAGCTTGGACAGCAATCACTTTTGCTACCTGGGGAATAAAAAGGTGCTTACGCCGAGTCAGTCAACTTCCAAACGGTCCATTGGAGAGAAAGGGGTGAAAGGGGTGAAACAGGGGTGAAATCCAAAGTTGTGCTATATATTAATTGTCACAGCACATTTAAAAAAAAGTAATATTTATAGCTCAAACACTTTTTATCCCAGTTTCTCCCCCTAACATTCCCCTTATTGATAGTGGGGTGGTAGATGCCCAGTTTACCCCCCTAACATTCCCCTTATTGATAGTGGGGTGGTAGATGCCCAGTTTACCTCCCTAACATTCCCCTTATTGATAGTGGGGTGGTAGATGCCCAGTTTACCCCCCTAACATTCCCCTTATTGATAGTGGGGTGGTAGATGCCCAGTTTACCCCCCTAACATTCCCCTTATTGATAGTGGGGTGGTAGATGCCCAGTTTACCCCCCTAACATTCCCCTTATTGATAGTGGGGTGGTAGATGCCCAGTTTACCCCCCTAACATTCCCCTTATTGATAGTGGGGTGGTAGATGCCCAGTTTACCCCCCTAACATTCCCCTTATTGATAGTGGGGTGGTAGATGCCCAGTTTACCCCCCTAACATTCCCCTTATTGATAGTGGGGTGGTAGATGCCCAGTCTACCTCCCTAACATTCCCCTTATTGATAGTGGGGTGGTAGATGCCCAGTTTACCCCCCTAACATTCCCCTTATTGATAGTGGGGTGGTAGATGCCCAGTTTACCTCCCTAACATTCCCCTTATTGATAGTGGGGTGGTAGATGCCCAGTTTACCCCCCTAACATTCCCCTTATTGATAGTGGGGTGGTAGATGCCCAGTTTACCTCCCTAACATTCCCCTTATTGATAGTGGGGTGGTAGATGCGCAGTTTACCCCCCTAACATTCCCCTTATTGATAGTGGGGTGGTAGATGCCCAGTTTACCCCCCTAACATTCCCCTTATTGATAGTGGGGTGGTAGATGCCCAGTTTACCCCCCTAACATTCCCCTTATTGATAGTGGGGTGGTAGATGCCCAGTTTACCCCCCTAACATTCCCCTTATTGATAGTGGGGTGGTAGATGCCCAGTTTACCCCCCTAACATTCCCCTTATTGATAGTGGGGTGGTAGATGCCCAGTCTACCTCCCTAACATTCCCCTTATTGATAGTGGGGTGGTAGATGCCCAGTTTACCCCCCTAACATTCCCCTTATTGATAGTGGGGTGGTAGATGCCCAGTTTACCTCCCTAACATTCCCCTTATTGATAGTGGGGTGGTAGATGCCCAGTTTACCCCCCTAACATTCCCCTTATTGATAGTGGGGTGGTAGATGCCCAGTTTACCTCCCTAACATTCCCCTTATTGATAGTGGGGTGGTAGATGCGCAGTTTACCCCCCTAACATTCCCCTTATTGATAGTGGGGTGGTAGATGCCCAGTTTACCCCCCTAACATTCCCCTTATTGATAGTGGGGTGGTAGATGCCCAGTTTACCCCCCTAACTTTTAGGACAACTACTCATTCAAGGGGTTTTCTTTATTTTTACTATTTTCTACATCTTGCCAATTAAAAAATATGTTAAAGTAGTTGCCAATATCAGTGATGAATGAGTCATCTGATTTTATGAATCATAGAGCTTAGTTTGCCTTTTTTCCCCAAATGTAATTTAAGGTGCTTTTTACTTTATCTTTGATTCATAGAGTAGTCTTCTTCTTCTTTTAATTCAGTTTAGTCGCATGATTTCTCAACTTGCAGTACGTTTGCCAATCGGATGTGCAGCCAGACTTTTTCGCCGTTCCTTTGGCCTCATCCTTCTCAACCATACCATGTTTAAATTCCTCATCAATCCACAGGGATTTAACTGGTTTTACAGTCATTTTCTTAATGGGTTCATGTTTATTAGTAACTGGAATAAGACATTTCATTAATGTGTCCAGTGCAGCATCTGGTTGCTCCTCATTACACACCACAGACCAGCAGCGTCTGGTTGCTCCTCATTACACACCACAGACCAGCAGCGTCTGGTTGCTCCTCATTACACACCACGGACCAGCAGCGTCTGGTTGCTCCTCATTACACACCACGGACCAGCAGCGTCTGGTTGCTCCTCATTACACACCACGGACCAGCAGCGTCTGGTTGCTCCTCATTACACACCACAGACCAGCAGCGTCTGGTTGCTCCTCATTACACACCACAGACCAGCAGCGTCTGGTTGCTCCTCATTACACACCACAGACCAGCAGCGTCTGGTTGCTCCTCATTACACACCACAGACCAGCAGCGTCTGGTTGCTCCTCATTACACACCACAGACCAGCAGCGTCTGGTTGCTCCTCTTTACACACCACGGACCAGCAGCGTCTGGTTGCTCCTCATTACACACCACAGACCAGCAGCGTCTGGTTGCTCCTCATTACACACCACAGACCAGGAGCGTCTGGTTGCTCCTCATTACACACCACAGACCAGCAGCGTCTGGTTGCTCCTCATTACACACCACGGACCAGCAGCGTCTGGTTGCTCCTCATTACACACCACGGACCAGCAGCGTCTGGTTGCTCCTCATTACACACCACGGACCAGCAGCGTCTGGTTGCTCCTCATTACACACCACGGACCAGCAGCGTCTGGTTGCTCCTCATTACACACCACAGACCAGCAGCGTCTGGTTGCTCCTCATTACACACCACAGACCAGCAGCGTCTGGTTGCTCCTCATTACACACCACAGACCAGCAGCGTCTGGTTGCTCCTCATTACACACCACAGACCAGCAGCGTCTGGTTGCTCCTCATTACACACCACGGACCAGCAGCGTCTGGTTGCTCCTCATTACACACCACAGACCAGCAGCGTCTGGTTGCTCCTCATTACACACCACAGACCAGGAGCGTCTGGTTGCTCCTCATTACACACCACAGACCAACAAATATTCTTTACATCAACAACATAGGAATCACTTATTGTATGACCTCTTATACACTATATTAGGCCCAGCCTGACCTCTTATACACTATATTAGGCCCAGCCTGACCTCTTATACACTATATTAGGCCCAGCCTGTCCTCTTATACACTATATTAGGCCCAGCCTTTGGAACGGTGGTTTTCCTAGATATGGCTTCTATATTGTGATCACTACACCCGATGGATCTGGATACTGCTTTACAGCACATTTCTGCAGCATTAGGAAAGATGTGATCAATGCATGTTGATGATTTAATTCCTGTTCTGTTTGTAACTACCTTGGTAGGTTGACTGATAACCTGAACCAGAATGCAGGCACTGGTTACAGTTTGAAGCCTTTCCTTGAGTGGGCAGCTTGTTGAAGCCAGTCAATATTAAGGTCACCCAGATAATATACACTCAAAAACGTATGTGGACACCTGCACATTGAACATCTCATTCCAAAATGATGGGCATTAATATGGAGTTTGTCCCCCTTCTGCTGCTATAACAGTCTCCACTCTTCTGGGAAGGCTTTCCACTAGATGTTGGAACATTGCTGCTATAGAAGTCTCCACTCTTCTGGGAAGGCTTTCCACTAGATGTTGGAACATTGCTGCTATAGAAGTCTCCACTCTTCTGGGAAGGCTTTCCACTAGATGTTGGAACATTGCTGCTATAACAGCCTCCACTCTTCTGGGAAGGCTTTCCACTAGATGTTGGAACATTGCTGCTATAGCAGTCTCCACTCTTCTGGGAAGGCTTTCCACTAGATGTTGGAACATTGCTGCTATAACAGTCTCCACTCTTCTGGGAAGGCTTTCCACTAGATGTTGGAACATTGCTGCTATAGAAGTCTCCACTCTTCTGGGAAGGCTTTCCACTAGATGTTGGAACATTGCTGCTATAACAGTCTCCACTCTTCTGGGAAGGCTTTCCACTAGATGTTGGAACATTGCTGCTATAGAAGTCTCCACTCTTCTGGGAAGGCTTTCCACTAGATGTTGGAACATTGCTGCTATAACAGTCTCCACTCCTCTGGGAAGGCTTTCCACTAGATGTTGGAACATTGCTGCTATAACAGCCTCCACTCTTCTGGGAAGGCTTTCCACTAGATGTTGGAACATTTCTGCTATAACTGCCTCCACTCTTCTGGGAAGGCTTTCCACTAGATGTTGGAACATTGCTGCTATAACAGCCTCCACTCTTCTGGGAAGGCTTTCCACTAGATGTTGGAACATTGCTGCTATAGCAGTCTCCACTCTTCTGGGAAGGCTTTCCACTAGATGTTGGAACATTGCTGCTATAACAGCCTCCACTCTTCTGGGAAGGCTTTCCACTAGATGTTGGAACATTGCTGCGGGGACTTGCTTCCATTCAGCCACAAGAGCATTAGTGAGGTCGGACACTGATGTTAGGCGATTAGGCCTGGCTCGCAGTCGGCGTTCCAATTCATCCCAAAGGTGCTCGATGGGGTTGAGGTTAGGGCTCTGTGCATGCCAGTCAAGTTCTTTCAGACTGATCTTGACAAACAACTTTTGTATGGACCTCGCTTTGTGCATTCTGAAACTGGAAAGGGCCTTCCCCAAACTGTTGCCACAAAGTTGGAAGCACAGAATCATCTAGAATGTCATTGTATAATGTAGCATTAAGATTTCCCTTCACTGGAACTAAGGGGCCTAAGCGCGAACCATGAAAAACAGCCCCAGACCATTATTCCTCTTCCACCAAACTTTACAGTTGGCACTATGCGTTGGCAGGTAGCATTCTCCTGAAATCCGCCTAACCCACCGGACTGCCAGATGGTGAAGCTTGATTCATCACTCCAGAGAATGCTTTTCCACTGCTCCAGAGTCCAATTGCAGAGCTCTTTACATCACTCCAGCCGACGCTTGGCATTGCGCATAGTGATCTTAGTCTTGTGTGTGGCTGCTCAGCCATGGAAACCCATTTCCTGTTGCTTCCAGAGGCAGTTTAGTACTCGGTAGTGAGTGTTCCACTTGAGGACAGACATATTTTACGCGCTTCAGCACTAAGCGGTTCTGTTATGGGAGCTTGTGTGGCCTACCACTTCACGGCTGAGCCGTTGTTGTTCCTAGACGTGCTTCACAATAACAGCACTTACAGTTGACCGGGGGAAGCTCTAGCAGGGCAGAAATTTGGCTAACTGGCTAGTTGGAAAGGTTTCATCCTATGACGGTGACTCATTGAAAGTCACTGAGATATTCAGTAAGGCCATTCTACTGCCAATGTCAGAATGGGTGTGGCTGTAATAGCCGAATCCACTAATTTGAAGGGGTGTCCACATACTTTTGGCCATGTAGTGTATCTCTTTTTATATCAAATATATTATCAAGCATTTCACACATATTAACCAGATGCTGACTGTTAGCACTTGGTGGTCTATATCATTGAACCGAATCGCTCCGAATCGTTCCTCTAATCAAACCGAATCGTTTCGAATCATTTCACACTAAAACATTCCTGTGTGGTACCAGTCCATGTGTCTAAATACGTATGGTACCAGTCCATGTATCTAGATACGTATGGTTCCTGTGTGGTACCAGTCCATGTGTCTAGATACGTATGGTTCCTGTATGGTACCAGTCCATGTGTCTAGATACGTATGGTACCAGTCCATGTATCTAGATACGTATGGTACCTGTATGGTACCAGTCCATGTGTCTAGATACGTATGGTACCAGTCCATGTATCTAGATACGTATGGTTCCTGTATGGTACCAGTCCATGTGTCTAGATACGTATGGTACCAGTCCATGTGTCTAGATACGTAGGGTTCCTGTATGGTACCAGTCCATGTATCTAGATACGTATGGTTCCTGTATGGTACCAGTCCATGTATCTAGATATGTATGGTACCAGTCCATGTATCTAGATACGTATGGTACCAGTCCATGTATCTAGATACGTATGGTTCCTGTATGGTACCAGTCCATGTATCTAGATGCGTATGGTACCAGTCCATGTGTCTAGATACATATGGTACCAGTCCATGTATCTAGATACGTAGGGTTCCTGTATGGTACCAGTCCATGTATCTAGATACGTATGGTTCCTGTATGGTACCAGTCCATGTATCTAGATACGTAGGGTACCAGTCCATGTATCTAGATACGTATGGTTCCTGTATGGTACCAGTCCATGTGTCTAGATACGTATGGTACCAGTCCATGTATCTAGATTCGTTTGGTTCCTGTGTGGTACCAGTCCATGTGTCTAGATACGTATGGTACCAGTCCATGTATCTAGATACGTATGGTTCCTGTATGGTACCAGTCCATGTACCTAGATACGTAGGGTTCCTGTATGGTACCAGTCCATGTATCTAGATACGTATGGTACCAGTCCATGTATCTAGATACGTATGGTTCCTGTATGGTACCAGTCAAATCAAATCAAATCAAATCAAATTTATTTATATAGCCCTTCGTACATCAGCTGATATCTCAAAGTGCTGTACAGAAACCCAGCCTAAAACCCAGAACAGCAAGCAATGCAGGTGTAGAAGCACGTGGAGAAGTCCATGTGTCTCGATACGTATGGTTCCTGTATGGTACCAGTCCATGTATCTAGATGCGTATGGTACCAGTCCATGTGTCTAGATACATATGGTACCAGTCCATGTATCTAGATACGTATGGTTCCTGTATGGTACCAGTCCATGTGTCTAGATACGTATGGTACCAGTCCATGTATCTAGATACGTATGGTTCCTGTATGGTACCAGTCCATGTATCTAGATTCGTTTGGTTCCTGTATGGTACCAGTCCATGTATCTAGATACGTATGGTTCCTGTATGGTACCAGTCCATGTGTCTAGATACGTATGGTTCCTGTATGGTACCAGTCCATGTATCTAGATACGTATGGTACCAGTCCATGTATCTAGATACGTATGGTTCCTGTATGGTACCAGTCCATGTGTCTAGATACGTATGGTACCAGTCCATGTATCTAGATACGTATGGTTCCTGTATGGTACCAGTCCATGTATCTAGATACGTATGGTTCCTGTATGGTACCAGTCCATGTGTCTAGATACGTATGGTACCAGTCCATGTATCTAGATACGTATGGTTCCTGTATGGTACCAGTCCATGTATCTAGATACGTATGGTACCAGTCCATGTATCTAGATACGTATGGTTCCTGTATGGTACCAGTCCATGTATCTAGATACGTATGGTTCCTGTATGGTACCAGTCCATGTATCTAGATACGTATGGTTCCTGTATGGTACCAGTCCATGTGTCTAGATACGTATGGTTCCTGTATGGTACCAGTCCATGTATCTAGATACGTATGGTTCCTGTATGGTACCAGTCCATGTATCTAGATACGTATGGTACCAGTCCATGTATCTAGATACGTATGGTTCCTGTATGGTACCAGTCCATGTATCTAGATACGTATGGTACCAGTCCATGTATCTAGATACGTATGGTACCAGTCCATGTATCTAGATACGTATGGTACCAGTCCATGTATCTAGATACGTATGGTACCAGTCCATGTATCTAGATACGTATGGTACCAGTCCATGTATCTAGATACGTATGGTACCAGTCCATGTATCTAGATACGTATGGTACCAGTCCATGTATCTAGATACGTATGGTTCCTGTATGGTACCAGTCCATGTATCTAGATACGTATGGTACCAGTCCATGTATCTAGATACGTATGGTTCCTGTATGGTACCAGTCCATGTATCTAGATACGTATGGTTCCTGTATGGTACCAGTCCATGTATCTAGATACGTATGGTTCCTGTATGGTACCAGTCCATGTGTCTAGATACGTATGGTTCCTGTATGGTACCAGTCCATGTATCTAGATACGTATGGTTCCTGTATGGTACCAGTCCATGTATCTAGATACGTATGGTACCAGTCCATGTATCTAGATACGTATGGTTCCTGTATGGTACCAGTCCATGTATCTAGATACGTATGGTTCCTGTATGGTACCAGTCCATGTGTCTAGATACGTATGGTTCCTGTATGGTACCAGTCCATGTATCTAGATACGTATGGTTCCTGTATGGTACCAGTCCATGTATCTAGATACGTATGGTTCCTGTATGGTACCAGTCCATGTATCTAGATACGTATGGTACCAGTCCATGTATCTAGATACGTATGGTTCCTGTATGGTACCAGTCCATGTGTCTAGATACGTATGGTACCAGTCCATGTATCTAGATACGTATGGTTCCTGTATGGTACCAGTCCATGTATCTAGATTGCTATCGAATCGTTTTCAAAGGGAAAGAAGCACATCCCTAGTCAAGACACATTCTAATAATGAACTTTGTCCACCTTTACTCTACACAGACTACACAGTCTACACACTACACAGTCTACACAGTCTACACTCTACACAGTCTACACACTACACAGTCTACACACTACACAGTCTACACTCTACACAGTCTACACACTACACAGTCTACACACTACACAGTCTACACACTGCACAGTCTACACACTACACAGTCTACACTCTACACAGTCTACACTACACAGTCTACACTACATACTCTACACTCTACACAGTACACTACACAGTCTACACACTACACAGTCTACACACTGCACAGTCTACACACTACACAGTCTACACTGCACAGTCTACACTACACAGTCTACACTACATAGTCTACACTCTACATACTCTATACTCTACACAGTACACTACACATCACACAGTCTACACACTACACAGTCTACACACTACACAGTTTACACATCACACAGTCTACACACTACACAGTCTACACACTACACAGTCTACACACTACATAGTCTAAACACTACACATTCTACACACTACACAGTCTACACACTACACAGTCTACACTACATAGTCTACACACTACACAGTCTACACTACATAGTCTACACACTACACATTCTACACACTACATAGTCTACACACTACACATTCTACACTACACAGTCTACACTACACAGTCTACACTACATACTCTACACTCTACACAGTACACTACACACTACACAGTCTACACACTACACAGTCTACACACTGCACAGTCTACACACTACACAGTCTACACTACACAGTCTACACTACATACTCTACACTCTACACAGTACACTACACAGTCTACACACTACACAGTCTACACACTGCACAGTCTACACACTGCACAGTCTACACACTACACAGTCTACACACTACACATTCCACACACTACATAGTCTACACACTACACATTCTACACACGCATAGTCTACACACTACACAGTCTACAGTACAGTCTACACTACATAGTCTACACTCTACACAGTCTGCACTACATACTCTACACAGTACACTACACATCACACAGTCTACACTCTACACAGTCTACACTACACAGTCTACACTACATACTCTACACTCTACACAGTACACTACACAGTCTACACACTACACAGTCTACACACTGCACAGTCTACACACTACACATTCCACACACTACATAGTCTACACACTACACATTCTACACACTACATAGTCTACACACTACACAGTCTACAGTACAGTCTACACTACATAGTCTACACACTACATACTCTACACTCTACACAGTACACTACACATCACACAGTCTACACATCACACAGTCTACACACTACACAGTCTACACACTACACAGTCTACACACTACACAGTCTACACACTACACAGTCTACACACTACATAGTCTACACACTACACATTCTACACACTACACAGTCTACACTACATAGTCTACACACTACACAGTCTACACTACATCGTCTACACACTACACCTTCTACACACTACATAGTCTACACACTACACATTCTACACTACACATTCTACACACTACACAGTCTACACTACATACTCTACACTCTACACAGTACACTACACATCACACAGTCTACACACTACACAGTCTACACACTACACAGTCTACACTCTACACAGTACACTACACATTCTACACACTACATAGTCTACACATTCTACACTACACAGTCTACACACTACACAGTCTACACACTACACAGTCTACACTCTACACAGTACACTACACATTCTACACACTACATAGTCTACACACTACACATTCTACACTACACAGTCTACACACTACACAGTCTACACTACACAGTCTACACTACATAGTCTACACACTACACAGTCTACACTACATCGTCTACACACTACACATTCTACACACTACATAGTCTACACACTACACATTCTACACTACACATTCTACACACTACACAGTCTACACTACATACTCTACACTCTACACAGTACACTACACATCACACAGTCTACACACTACACAGTCTACACACTACACAGTCTACACTCTACACAGTACACTACACATTCTACACACTACATAGTCTACACACTACACATTCTACACTACACAGTCTACACACTACACAGTCTACACACTACACAGTCTACACTCTACACAGTACACTACACATTCTACACACTACATAGTCTACACACTACACATTCTACACTACATAGTCTACACACTACACAGTCTACAGTACAGTCTACACTACATAGTCTACACTCTACACAGTCTACACTACATACTCTACACTCTACACAGTACACTACACATCACACAGTCTACACACTACACAGTCTACACACTACACAGTCTACACTCTACACAGTACACTACACATTCTACACACTACATAGTCTACACACTACACATTCTACACTACACAGTCTACACACTACACAGTCTACACTACATACTCTACACAGTACACTACACACTACACAGTCTACACACTACACCGTCTACACACTGCACAGTCTACACACTGCACAGTCTACACTCTACACAGTCTACACATGCAGTCTACACACTACACAGTCTACACTACACAGTCTACACTACATACTCTACACTCTACACAGTACACTACACACTACACAGTCTACACACTACACAGTCTACACACTGCACAGTCTACACACTGCACAGTCTACACTCTACACAGTCTACACTGCACAGTCTACACTACACACTCTGCACACTACACTCTACGCACTACACTCTACACAGTCTACACACTCTACAGTCTACACACTCTACAGTCTACACACTCTACACTACACAGTCTACATTCTACACACAACACACTCTACACTCTACACACTTCACACTCTACACTCTACCCTCTACACACAACACACTCTACACTCTACACACTACACACTCTACACTCTACACTCTACACTCTACCCTCTACACACAACACACTCTACACTCTAGACACTCTAGACACTGAGTGTTTTCTGTTTGCGTCGCTCTCTGTGTGATACTATATACATTATGCAGCATCATTTTTGGGACCGTATACGACGCTGTTTGCAGAGCCCTTTATAGTTACAGTACAGACATGACCTCCCAGCTGCATTATGGGTGTTGTAGTGAGCTGGGTTACTAACGGGTCTATGAACGTACAGCTCAGACTGTTGTCATGGTTCAGTGTAAAATATAAGGAGGGAAAATTGTAAAGTGAGTGTCCTCGGATAAAGACATCTTGATAACTGACCGTTTTGTTGTTGTCCAGAATGCGGCCAAAGCCATTAAGAGTGATTCGAGTAGCAAGGCTCCAGTGGAGGAACCCCCTGCTGCCCCATTAGAGCCTGAGGTCCCTGCTTCCCCCTCCAGCGACCCCTCTCCGTCCCCTCCTCCTCGGGAGAAACCAGCCAGGAAGAAGGCCTCCAAGCCCCCAAAACCTCCAAAGGTCCCCAAACCTCCCAAGGTCCCCAAAGCGAAGGAGGGAGGGAAGAAGAAAGGAAAGAAAGAGAAGGAGGTCCCCCCTCCCCCTCCACCTCCTCCATCGAAGCCCTCCAGCCTGGCAGCTCTGGAGTCTCACGCCAAGGACATCCTCAGCAAGATGGACCAGCCCAAAAAAGGCAAGATGGGGGGCAAGGTGAGCTATTAACCTGTTTAACCTGACTGGGCCTGTAACAAACACACCCCTATAGGCCTAGATGGACCAGCCCAAGAAGGGTAAGGTGGGGGGCAAGGTGAGCTATTAACCTGTTTAACCTGACTGGGCCTGTAACAAACACACCCCTATAGGCCTAGATGGACCAGCCCAAGAAGGGTAAGGTGGGGGGCAAGGTGAGCTATTAACCTGTTTAACCTGACTGGGCCTGTAACCAACACACCCCTATAGGCCTAGATGGACCAGCCCAAGAAGGGTAAGGTGGGGGGCAAGGTGAGCTATTAACCTGTTTAACCTGACTGGGCCTGTAACAAACACACCCCTATAGGCCTAGATGGACCAGCCCAAGAAGGGTAAGATGGGGGGCAAGGTGAGCTATTAACCTGTTTAACCTGACTGGGCCTGTAACCAACACACTCCTATAGGCCTAGATGGACCAGCCCAAGAAGGGTAAGGTGGGGGGCAAGGTGAGCTATTAACCTGTTTAACCTGACTGGGCCTGTAACAAACACACCCCTATAGGCCTAGATGGACCAGCCCAAGAAGGGTAAGGTGGGGGGCAAGGTGAGCTATTAACCTGTTTAACCTGACTGGGCCTGTAACCAACACACCCCTATAGGCCTAGATGGACCAGCCCAAGAAGGGTAAGGTGGGGGGCAAGGTGAGCTATTAACCTGTTTAACCTGACTGGGCCTGTAACAAACACACCCCTATAGGCCTAGATGGACCAGCCCAAGAAGGGTAAGGTGGGGGGCAAGGTGAGCTATTAACCTGTTTAACCTGACTGGGCCTGTAACCAACACACCCCTATAGGCCTAGATGGACCAGCCCAAGAAGGGTAAGGTGGGGGGGCAAGGTGAGCTATTAACCTGTTTAACCTGACTGGGCCTGTAACAAACACACCCCTATAGGCCTAGATGGACCAGCCCAAGAAGGGTAAGGTGGGGGGCAAGGTGAGCTATTAACCTGTTTAACCTGACTGGGCCTGTAACAAACACACCCCTATAGGCCTAGATGGACCAGCCCAAGAAGGGTAAGGTGGGGGGCAAGGTGAGCTATTAACCTGTTTAACCTGACTGGGCCTGTAACCAACACACCCCTATAGGCCTAGATGGACCAGCCCAAGAAGGGTAAGGTGGGGGGCAAGGTGAGCTATTAACCTGTTTAACCTGACTGGGCCTGTAACAAACACACCCCTATAGGCCTAGATGGACCAGCCCAAGAAGGGTAAGATGGGGGGCAAGGTGAGCTATTAACCTGTTTAACCTGACTGGGCCTGTAACCAACACACTCCTATAGGCCTAGATGGACCAGCCCAAGAAGGGTAAGGTGGGGGGCAAGGTGAGCTATTAACCTGTTTAACCTGACTGGGCCTGTAACAAACACACCCCTATAGGCCTAGATGGACCAGCCCAAGAAGGGTAAGGTGGGGGGCAAGGTGAGCTATTAACCTGTTTAACCTGACTGGGCCTGTAACCAACACACCCCTATAGGCCTAGATGGACCAGCCCAAGAAGGGTAAGGTGGGGGGCAAGGTGAGCTATTAACCTGTTTAACCTGACTGGGCCTGTAACAAACACACCCCTATAGGCCTAGATGGACCAGCCCAAGAAGGGTAAGGTGGGGGGCAAGGTGAGCTATTAACCTGTTTAACCTGACTGGGCCTGTAACCAACACACCCCTATAGGCCTAGATGGACCAGCCCAAGAAGGGTAAGGTGGGGGGGCAAGGTGAGCTATTAACCTGTTTAACCTGACTGGGCCTGTAACCAACACACCCCTATAGGCCTAGATGGACCAGCCCAAGAAGGGTAAGGTGGGGGGCAAGGTGAGACCATGCAAGCTAACCTGTCCTACTCTACCTCATATCAAATCAAATTGTATTGGTCACATACACACGGTTAGCAGCAGTTACCTGTCACCAATATGATGTCATGTCTGTGTTACCTGCTTCCCAGGCGACTAAGAACATCCTGAGTATGTCGGGGACCTGTAAGCAGAACGACCTGGAGGAGTTTGAGATCCGAGAACAGAACAAGAAACAGACGGAAGCCAAGTGGAAATATAAGGTACGCTACAGGACAGGTTGAGTTAGGTCAGATACAGGTTGAGTTAGGTCAGATACAGGTTGAGTTAGGTCAGATACAGGTTGAGTTAGGTACGCTACAGGACAGTTTGAGTTAGGTCAGATACAGGTTGAGTTAGGTACGCTACAGGACAGGTTGAGTTAGGTCAGATACAGGTTGAGTTAGGTCAGATACAGGTTGAGTTAGGTCAGATACAGGTTGAGTTAGGTCAGATACAGGACAGTTTGAGTTAGGTCAGATACAGGTTGAGTTAGGTCAGATACAGGTTGAGTTAGGTCAGATACAGAACAGGATGAGTTAGGTCAGATACAGGTTGAGTTAGGTCAGATACAGGTTGAGTTAGGTCAGATACAGAACAGGATGAGTTAGGTCAGATACAGGTTGAGTTAGGTCAGATACAGGTTGAGTTAGGTCAGGTACAGGTTGAGTTAGGTCAGGTACAGGTTGAGTTAGGTCAGGTACAGGTTGAGTTAGGTCAGATACAGGTTGAGTTAGGTCAGATACAGGTTGAGTTAGGTCAGATACAGGTTGAGTTAGGTCAGATACAGGTTGAGTTAGGTCAGATACAGAACAGGATGAGTTAGGTCAGATACAGGTTGAGTTAGGTCAGATACAGGTTGAGTTAGGTCAGGTACAGGTTGAGTTAGGTCAGGTACAGGTTGAGTTAGGTCAGGTACAGGTTGAGTTAGGTCAGGTACAGGTTGAGTTAGGTCAGGTACAGGTTGAGTTAGGTCAGGTACAGGTTGAGTTAGGTCAGATACAGAACAGGATGAGTTAGGTCAGATACAGGTTGAGTTAGGTCAGATACAGAACAGGATGAGTTAGGTCAGATACAGGTTGAGTTAGGTCAGATACAGAACAGGATGAGTTAGGTCAGATACAGGTTGAGTTAGGTCAGATACAGGTTGAGTTAGGTCAGGTACAGGTTGAGTTAGGTCAGGTACAGGTTGAGTTAGGTCAGGTACAGGTTGAGTTAGGTCAGGTACAGGTTGAGTTAGGTCAGGTACAGGTTGAGTTAGGTCAGGTACAGGTTGAGTTAGGTCAGGTACAGGTTGAGTTAGGTCAGGTACAGGTTGAGTTAGGTCAGGTACAGAACAGGTTGAGTTAGGTCAGGTACAGAACAGGTTGAGTTAGGTCAGATACAGAACAGGTTGAGTTAGGTCAGATACAGAACAGGTTGAGTTAGGTCAGATACAGAACAGGTTGAGTTAGGTCAGATACAGAACAGGTTGAGTTAGGTCAGATACAGAACAGGTTGAGTTAGGTCAGATACAGAACAGGTTGAGTTAGGTCAGGTACAGAACAGGTTGAGTTAGGTCAGGTACAGAACAGGTTGAGTTAGGTCAGGTACAGAACAGGTTGAGTTAGGTCAGGTACAGAACAGGTTGAGTTAGGTCAGGTACAGAACAGGTTGAGTTAGGTCAGATACAGAACAGGTTGAGTTAGGTCAGATACAGAACAGGTTGAGTTAGGTCAGGTACAGAACCGGTTGAGTTAGGTCAGGTACAGAACAGGTTGAGTTAGGTCAGGTACAGAACAGGTTGAGTTAGGTCAGATACAGAACAGGTTGAGTTAGGTCAGATACAGAACAGGTTGAGTTAGGTCAGATACAGAACAGGTTGAGTTAGGTCAGATACAGAACAGGTTGAGTTAGGTCAGGTACAGAACAGGTTGAGTTAGGTCAGGTACAGAACAGGTTGAGTTAGGTCAGGTACAGAACAGGTTGAGTTAGGTCAGGTACAGAACAGGTTGAGTTAGGTCAGGTACAGAACAGGTTGAGTTAGGTCAGATACAGAACAGGTTGAGTTAGGTCAGATACAGAACAGGTTGAGTTAGGTCAGGTACAGAACCGGTTGAGTTAGGTCAGGTACAGAACAGGTTGAGTTAGGTCAGGTACAGAACAGGTTGAGTTAGGTCAGATACAGAACAGGTTGAGTTAGGTCAGATACAGAACAGGTTGAGTTAGGTCAGATACAGAACAGGTTGAGTTAGGTCAGATACAGAACAGGTTGAGTTAGGTCAGATACAGAACAGGCCAGGGCAGACGATGAACAGAGAGGTGTGAGTGTGGTGGAGGTTCCTGTACCAGACAGGGGGATACAGGCCAAGGCAGACGGTTGACGGAGAGGGGGGAGACAGGCCAAGGCAGACAGTGAACAGATAGGGGCAGACAGGGGGAGACAGTGAACAGAGAGGGTGTGAGAGACCAAGGCAGACGGTGAACAGAGGGGGAGACAGATCAAGGCAGACGGTGAACAGATAGGGGCAGACAGGAGGAGACAGGCCAAGGCAGATGGTGAACAGAGAGGGGGAGACAGGAGAGGGCAGTCTGGGGGAGACAGGGGGAGACAGACCAAGGCAGACGGTGAACATAGAGGGGCAGACAGGGGGAGACAGGTCAAGGCAGATGGTGAACAGAGAGGGGGAGACAGGAGAGGGCAGTCTGGGGGAGACAGACCAAGGCAGACGGTGAACATAGAGGGGCAGACAGGGGGAGACAGGTCAAGGCAGATGGTGAACAGAGAGGGGGAGACAGGAGAGGGCAGACAGGGGGAGACAGGCCAGGGCAGATGGTGAACGGAGAGGGGGGAGACAGGCCAAGGCAGACAGTGAACAGAGAGGTGTGAGTGTGGTGGAGGTACCTGTACCAGACAGGGGGGAGACAGACCAAGGCAGATGGGGAACAGAGAGGGGTGGGTGTGGTGGAGGTACCTGTACCAGACATGGGGAGACAGACCAAGGCAGATGGTGAACAGAGAGGGGGAGACAGGCCAAGGCAGACGGTGAACAGAGAGGGGGAGACGGTGAACAGAGAGGTGGGAGACAGGCCAAGACAGACAGTGAACATACAGGGGGAGACAGGAGAGGGCAGACAGTGAACAGAGAGGTGGGAGACAGGCCAAGACAGACAGTGAACAGACAGGGGGAGACAGGCCAAGACAAACAGTGAACAGACAGGGGGAGACAGGCGGTGAACAGAGAGGGGGGAGTGTGGTGGAGGTACCTGTACCAGACAGGGGGGAGACAGGCCAAGGCAGATGGTGAACAGATCGCCAGGTGGAATCAGTGCCATGCCAGTGAACAGCAGGAGGGGGGTTCTGAGGCCCAAAGGCCTTTTCCTTCACATCTGGTCTGGGAGCCTTAACCCATAAAGTCAAATATATCACTGTAATGTACTTTATATTGAGCTTTTTCTTCTTGGCTTTCAAAATAGCATCAGACCAAACACTCCTCACTCAGCTCCAGGTTGAAATAGCATCAGACCAAACACTCCTCACTCAGCTCCAGGTTGAAATAGCATCAGACCAAACACTCCTCACTCAGCTCCAGGTTGAAATAGCATCAGACCAAACACTCCTCACTCAGCTCCAGGTTGAAATAGCATCAGACCAAACACTCCTCACTCAGCTCCAGGTTGAAATAGCATCAGACCAAACACTCCTCACTCAGCTCCAGGTTGAAATAGCATCAGACCAAACACTCCTCACTCAGCTCCAGGTTGAAATAGCATCAGACCAAACACTCCTCACTCAGCTCCAGGTTGAAATAGCATCAGACCAAACACTCCTCACTCAGCTCCAGGTTGAAATAGCATCAGACCAAACACTCCTCACTCAGCTCCAGGTTGAAATAGCATCAGACCAAACACTCCTCACTCAGCTCCAGGTTGAAATAGCATCAGACCAAACACTCCTCACTCAGCTCCAGGTTGAAATAGCATCAGACCAAACACTCCTCACTCAGCTCCAGGTTGAAATAGCATCACACCAAACACTCCTCACTCAGCTCCAGGTTGAAATAGCATCAGACCAAACACTCCTCACTCAGCTCCAGGTTGAAATAGCATCAGACCAAACACTCCTCACTCAGCTCCAGGTTGAAATAGCATCAGACCAAACACTCCTCACTCAGCTCCAGGTTGAAATAGCATCAGACCAAACACTCCTCACTCAGCTCCAGGTTGAAATAGCATCAGACCAAACACTCCTCACTCAGCTCCAGGTTGAAATAGCATCAGACCAAACACTCCTCACTCAGCTCCAGGTTGAAATAGCATCAGACCAAACACTCCTCACTCAGCTCCAGGTTGAAATAGCATCAGACCAAACACTCCTCACTCAGCTCCAGGTTGAAATAGCATCAGACCAAACACTCCTCACTCAGCTCCAGGTTGAAATAGCATCAGACCAAACACTCCTCACTCAGCTCCAAGTTGAAATAGCATCAGACCAAACACTCCTCACTCAGCTCCAGGTTGAAATAGCATCAGACCAAACACTCCTCACTCAGCTCCAGGTTGAAATAGCATCAGACCAAACACTCCTCACTCAGCTCCAGGTTGAAATAGCATCAGACCAAACACTCCTCACTCAGCTCCAGGTTGAAATAGCATCAGACCAAACACTCCTCACTCAGCTCCAGGTTGAAATAGCATCAGACCAAACACTCCTCACTCAGCTCCAGGTTGAAATAGCATCAGACCAAACACTCCTCACTCAGCTCCAGGTTGAAATAGCATCAGACCAAACACTCCTCACTCAGCTCCAGGTTGAAATAGCATCAGACCAAACACTCCTCACTCAGCTCCAGGTTGAAATAGCATCAGACCAAACACTCCTCACTCAGCTCCAGGTTGAAATAGCATCAGACCAAACACTCCTCACTCAGCTCCAGGTTGAAATAGCATCAGACCAAACACTCCTCACTCAGCTCCAGGTTGAAATAGCATCAGACCAAACACTCCTCACTCAGCTCCAGGTTGAAATAGCATCAGACCAAACACTCCTCACTCAGCTCCAGGTTGAAATAGCATCAGACCAAACACTCCTCACTCAGCTCCAGGTTGAACGGAGTCCTCAGGTCTCTGCTGTCTTTTGGCTAGAGCTCCCTCCGTATAGCGCGGAAAGAATTAAACCCTAAGCACTAATTTTGGTCAAAAAAAATTTGGTCAAAATTAGGTTGTTAGAAAATGTAGTTAAGTTATGGAAAATACAGACTAGTTAGTTAAGATACAGACTAGTTGGATAAAGAATAATTAAGTTAGATACAGAGTAGTTAGTTAAGTTAGATACAGAGTAGTTAGTTAAGTTAGATACAGAGTAGTTAGTTAAGTTAGATACAGAGTAGTTAGTTAAGTTAGATACAGAGTAGTTAGTTAAGTTAGATACAGAGTAGTTAGTTAAGTTAGATACAGAGTAGTTAGTTAAGTTAGATACAGAGTAGTTAGTTAAGTTAGGTAAGATACAGAATAGAATAGTTAAGTTAGGTAAGATATAGAATAGTTAAGTTAGGTAAGATATAGAATAGTTAAGTTAGGTAAGATATAGAATAGTTAGTTAAGTTAGATACAGAATAGTTAGTTAAGTTAGGTAAGATACAGAATAGTTAGTTAAGTTATATACAGAGGAGTTAAGTTAGTTTAGGTAAGATAGAGTAGTTAATTTAGTTAAGATACAGAATAGTTGGGTAAGATATATAATAGTTTGATTTGAAAATCAAAGGTGAAATCCAGAATAGATTGAGTCAAGGCTGTCTTGGCATGCTTTAAAAACACATGGACCAAAGTAAACATGATAATGATGGATAAACGGAACAATAAACCCAATTCAAGCTGGATGCTGTTTCAAAGAAGATACAAATGGTTCTGTTGTATTAAAGCTTGAGAAGCTGAGAAGTCCAGCAGAAAAACGTGGTATAATGGTAAAGTGATTAACACACTATCGATCATAGTAATCAGCTAAACTAACACTGCGGTTTTACTCACAATTAGAGTGGTGGAACTGTTCAAAGCTTCTAGAACCCAGGCCCAGCCAATCGTCTCAGTCCTCACAACTATGTCATATCCACAACATTCCACCCATAAGCATTCACATCTGCCCCGGGGTCCTGCTGGTGGAAGGGGGTCCCAAAGCTTCTAGAACCCAGGCCCAGCCAACCGTCTCAGTCCTCACAACTATGTCATATCCACAACATTCCACCCATAAGCATTCACATCTGCCCCGGGGTCCTGCTGGTGGAAGGGGGTCCCAAATGCTACCCTATTCCCCTATAAGGTGTAGAGGACTCTGGTCAAAAGTAGTTCACTACAGCGTATAGGGTATATGGTTCCGTTTAGGATGCGGTCCTGCTCTAAGGGGGCTGTTGTGTCATTATAGCTGGATAACATGGGATGGGTTCTGGAGGACAGCTTAGTTGGAGCGAACGGAAGATATTAGTCGGCTTTAGTTTCGTGGAAACTTGTATGCCAAAGTGTTCCGGTTGTAATGTCTGTAGTCATTCCAAGGGTCCTGGTCCCTCTAAAGAGTGGAACTAGCTACAGCTCAAACACTAACACATGGACTGGTAGATGGAGATACAGACCGGTCAGAGAAACTAAGGGCAGATCAGACCACATCTTCTATAGGACCTGGTAGTTGGAGATACAGAGAAACTAAGGGCAGATCAGACCACATCTTCTATAGGACCTGGTAGATGGATAATCACAGACCACATCTTCTATAGGACCTGGTAGATGGATAATCACAGACCACATCTTCTATAGGACCTGGTAGATGGATAATCACAGACCACATCTTCTATAGGACCTGGTAGATGGATAATCACAGACCACATCTTCTATAGGACCTGGTAGATGGATAATCACAGACCACATCTTCTATAGGACCTGGTAGATGGATAATCACAGACCACATCTTCTATGGGATCTGGTAGATGGATAATCACAGACCACATCTTCTATAGGACCTGGTAGGTGGAGATACAGAGAAACTAAGGGCACATCTTCTATAGGACCTGGTAGATGGATAATCACAGACCACATCTTCTATGGGACCTGGTAGATGGATAATCACAGACCACATCTTCTATGGGACCTGGTAGATGGATAATCACAGACCACATCTTCTATAGGACCTGGTAGATGGATAATCACAGACCACATCTTCTATAGGACCTGGTAGATGGATAATCACAGACCACATCTTCTATAGGACCTGGTAGATGGATTATCACAGACCACATCTTCTATAGGACCTGGTAGATGGATAATCACAGACCACATCTTCTATAGGACCTGGTAGATGGATAATCACAGACCACATCTTCTATGGGACCTGGTAGATGGATAATCACAGACCACATCTTCTATAGGACCTGGTAGGTGGAGATACAGAGAAACTAAGGGCACATCTTCTATAGGACCTGGTTGATGGATAATCACAGACCACCTCTGTTTCTCTGATGGACTGGAGACCCTGGTAGATAGATATTTATCAGAGTAGAGTAGACCACACCTTCTGGAGACCCTGGTAGATAGATATTTATCAGAGTAGAGTAGACCACACCTTCTGGAGACCCTGGTAGATAGATATTTATCAGAGTAGAGTAGACCACACCTTCTGGAGACCCTGGTAGATAGATATTTATCAGAGTAGAGTAGACCACACCTTCTGGAGACCCTGGTAGGTAGATATTTATCAGAGTAGAGTAGACCACGCCTTCTGGAGACCCTGGTAGATAGATATTTATCAGAGTAGAGTAGACCACACCTTCTGGAGACCCTGGTAGATAGATATTTATCAGAGTAGAGTAGACCACACCTTCTGGAGACCCTGGTAGATTCATACTACCATTTAAAAGTTTGGGGTCACTTAGAAATGTCTTTGTTTTTGAAAGAAAAGCAATTTTTTTTAGCCATTTAAAATAACAGAATTGATCAGAAATACAGTGTAGACATTGTTAGTGTTGTAAATGACTATTGTAGCTGGAAACGGCAGATTTTTTAAAATGGAATATCTACATAGGTGTACAGAGGCCCATTATCAGCAACCATCACTCCTGTGTTCGAAGGGCACGTTGTGTTAGCTAATCCAAGTTTATCATTTTAAAAGGCTAATTGATCATTAGAAAACCCTTTTGCAATTATGTTAGCACAGCTGAAAACTGTTGTTCACATTAAAGAAGCAATAAAACTGGCCTTTAGCCTAGCTGAGTATCTGGAGCATCAGCATTTGTGGGTTCGATTACAGGCTCAAAATGGCCAGAAACAAATAACTTTTTCCTGAAACTCGTCAGTCTATTCTTGTTCTGAGAAATGAAGGCTATCCATGCGAGAAATTGCCAAGAAACTGAAGATCTGGTACAACGTTGTGTACTACTCCCTTCACAGAACAGCACAAACTGTCTCTAACCAGAATAGAAAGAGGAGTGGGAGGCCAAGGGGACAAGTACATTAGTGTCTAGAGAAACAGATGCCTCACAAGTCCTCAACTGGCAGCTTCATTAAATAATACCCACAAAACACCAGTCTCAACATCAACAGTGAAGAGGCAACTCCGGGATGCTGGCCTTCTAGGCAGAGTTCCTCTGTCCAGTGTCAACGTCAACAGTGAAGAGGCGACTCCGGGATGCTGGCCTTCTAGGCAGAGTTCCTCTGTCCAGTGTCAACGTCAACAGTGAAGAGGCGACTCCGGGATGCTGGCCTTCTAGGCAGAGTTCCTCTGTCCAGTCTCAACGTCAACAGTGAAGAGGCGACTCCAGGATGCTGGCCTTCTAGGCAGAGTTCCTCTGTCCAGTCTCAACGTCAACAGTGAAGAGGCGACTCCGGGATGCTGGCCTTCTAGGCAGAGTTCCTCTGTCCAGTCTCAACGTCAACAGTGAAGAGGCGACTCCGGGATGCTGGCCTTCTAGGCAGAGTTCCTCTGTCCAGTGTCAACGTCAACAGTGAAGAGGCGACTCCGGGATGCTGGCCTTCTAGGCAGAGTTCCTCTGTCCAGTCTCAACATCAACAGTGAAGAGGCGACTCCGGGATGCTGGCCTTCTAGGCAGAGTTCCTCTGTCCAGTGTCAACGTCAACAGTGAAGAGGCGACTCCGGGATGCTGGCCTTCTAGGCAGAGTTCCTCTGTCCAGTCTCAACATCAACAGTGAAGAGGCGACTCCGGGATGCTGGCCTTCTAGGCAGAGTTCCTCTGTCCAGTGTCAACGTCAACAGTGAAGAGGCGACTCCGGGATGCTGGCCTTCTAGGCAGAGTTCCTCTGTCCAGTGTCAACGTCAACAGTGAAGAGGCGACTCCAGGATGCTGGCCTTCTAGGCAGAGTTCCTCTATCCAGTGTCAACGTCAACAGTGAAGAGGCAACTCCAGGATGCTGGCCTTCTAGGCAGAGTTCCTCTGTCCAGTGTCAACGTCAACAGTGAAGAGGCGACTCCAGGATGCTGGCCTGCTAGGCAGAGTTCCTCTGTCCAGTGTCAACGTCAACAGTGAAGAGGCAACTCCAGGATGCTGCCCTTCTAGGCAGAGTTCCTCTGTCCAGTGTCAACGTCAACAGTGAAGAGGCAACTCCAGGATGCTGGCCTTCTAGGCAGAGTTCCTCTGTCCAGTGTCAACATCAACAGTGAAGAGGCGACTCCAGGATGCTGGCCTGCTAGGCAGAGTTCCTCTGTCCAGTGTCAACGTCAACAGTGAAGAGGCGACTCCAGGATGCTGGCCTTCTAGGCAGAGTTCCTCTGTCCAGTGTCAACGTCAACAGTGAAGAGGCGACTCCAGGATGCTGGCCTTCTAGGCAGAGTTCCTCTGTCCAGTGTCAACGTCAACAGTGAAGAGGCGACTCCGGGATGCTGGCCTTCTAGGCAGAGTTCCTCTGTCCAGTGTCAACGTCAACAGTGAAGAGGCAACTCCAGGATGCTGGCCTTCTAGGCAGAGTTCCTCTGTCCAGTCTCAACGTCAACAGTGAAGAGGCGACTCCGGGATGCTGGCCTTCTAGGCAGAGTTCCTCTGTCCAGTGTCTGTGTTCTTTTGTCCATCGTAATCTTTATTTTTATTGGCCAGTCTGAGATATGGCTTTTCCTTTTCTCCCTTGCAATGTTATAAACATGTTGTATGTCCTTCTGCCAGATCCTCTAAAACATAACATTATGTTCCCGTTACAGAACAGCAAACCAGATTCCTTACTGAAGATGGAAACTGAAGAGCACAAGTTTGAGAGAACGCCACTATCAGGCAACAAAGACAAGTTTTCATTCTCATTGACACACAAGAAGTTACTAGGGTATGTATACTGTGTACATGTATTGTGTCTGTCTGTGACTGGCACCCGTTCCTTACTGTCCTGTGTCCCCCCAGTTCTAAGCTGAAGCCCCAGACCAACTCCAGTGTGTTCAGCTCGTTACAAAACCTAAAGGAGGACAAGGCCAAGCCGGTGAGAGACGAGTATGAGTACGTGTCAGACGAAGGAGAGTTGAAGATTGATGAGTTCCCCATCAGGAGGAAAAAGAACGCCGTCAAGAGGGACTTATCCTGTGAGTACTACTGACACATAAAGATGACAAACTACTACTGGAGTGAAAATGGTCCTGTGACTACTGACACATAAAGATGACAAACTACTACTGGAGTGAAAATGGTCCTGTGACTACTGACACATAAAGATCACAAACTACTACTGGAGAGAAAATGGTCCTGTGACTACTGAGACAGAGACACTGAGACAGAGACACTGAGACAGAGACACTGAGACAGAGACACTGACACAGAGACACTGACACAGAGATTAGATAGGAAAAAGTATACTGGATACAATGATGTATTTACTTAATAATGAATTCTATCAAAATGGACTGATTTACTAGTTGTTGATTGACTGTCTCTTCTGATTTACTAGTTGTTGATTGACTGTCTCTTCTGATTTACTAGTTGTTGATTGACTGTCTCTTCTGATTTACTAGTTGTTGATTGACTGTCTCTCTGATTACTAGTTGTTGATTGACTGTCTCTTCTGATTTACTAGTTGTTGATTGACTGTCTCTTCTGATTTACTAGTTGTTGATTGACTGTCTCTTCTGATTTACTAGTTGTTGATTGACTGTCTCTTCTGATTTACTAGTTGTTGATTGACTGTCTCTTCTGATTTACTAGTGTTGATTGACTGTCTCTTCTGATTTACTAGTTGTTGATTGACTGTCTCTTCTGATTTACTAGTTGTTGATTGACTGTCTCTTCTGATTTACTAGTTGTTGATTGACTGTCTCTTCTGATTTACTAGTTGTTGATTGACTGTCTCTTCTGATTTACTAGTTGTTGATTGACTGTCTCTTCTGATTTACTAGTTGTTGATTGACTGTCTCTTCTGATTTACTAGTTGTTGATTGACTGTCTCTTCTGATTTACTAGTTGTTGATTGACTGTCTCTTCTGATTTACTAGTTGTTGATTGACTGTCTCTTCTGATTTACTAGTTGTTGATTGACTGTCTCTTCTGATTTACTAGTTGTTGATTGACTGTCTCTTCTGATTTACTAGTTGTTGATTGACTGTCTCTTCTGATTTACTAGTTGTTGATTGACTGTCTCTTCTGATTTACTAGTTGTTGATTGACTGTCTCTTCTGATTTACTAGTTGTTGATTGACTGTCTCTTCTGATTTACTAGTTGTTGATTGACTGTCTCTTCTGATTTACTAGTTGTTGATTGACTGTCTCTTCTGATTTACTAGTTGTTGATTGACTGTCTCTTCTGATTTACTTGTTTTTGATTGACTGTCTCTTCTGATTTACTTGTTTTTGATTGACTGTCTCTTCTGATTTACTAGTGTTGATTGACTGTCTCTTCTGATTTACTAGTTGTTGATTGACTGTCTCTTCTGATTTACTTGTTGTTGATTGACTGTCTCTTCTGATTTACTAGTTGTTGATTGACTGTCTCTTCTGATTTACTAGTTGTTGATTGACTGTCTCTTCTGATTTACTAGTTGTTGATTGACTGTCTCTTCTGATTTACTAGTTGTTGATTGACTGTCTCTTCTGATTTACTAGTTGTTGATTGACTGTCTCTTCTGATTTACTAGTTGTTGATTGACTGTCTCTTCTGATTTACTAGTTGTTGATTGACTGTCTCTTCTGATTTACTAGTTGTTGATTGACTGTCTCTTCTGATTTACTAGTTGTTGATTGACTGTCTCTTCTGATTTACTTGTTTTTGATTGACTGTCTCTTCTGATTTACTAGTTGTTGATTGACTGTCTCTTCTGATTTACTAGTTGTTGATTGACTGTCTCTTCTGATTTACTAGTTGTTGATTGACTGTCTCTTCTGATTTACTAGTTGTGATTGACTGTCTCTTCTGATTTACTTGTTTTGATTGACTGTCTCTTCTGATTTACTAGTTGTTGATTGACTGTCTCTTCTGATTTACTAGTTGTTGATTGACTGTCTCTTCTGATTTACTTGTTTTTGATTGACTGTCTCTTCTGATTTACTAGTTGTTGATTGACTGTCTCTTCTGATTTACTAGTTGTTGATTGACTGTCTCTTCTGATTTACTAGTTGTTGATTGACTGTCTCTTCTGATTTACTAGTTGTTGATTGACTGTCTCTTCTGATTTACTAGTTGTTGATTGACTGTCCTCTTCTGATTTACTAGTTGTTGATTGACTGTCTCTTCTGATTTACTAGTTGTTGATTGACTGTCTCTTCTGATTTACTAGTTGTTGATTGACTGTCTCTTCTGATTTACTAGTTGTTGATTGACTGTCTCTCTTCTGATTTACTAGTTGTTGATTGACTGTCTCTTCGATTTACTAGTTGTTGATTGACTGTCTCTTCTGATTACTAGTTGTTGATTGACTGTCTCTTCTGATTTACTAGTTGTTGATTGACTGTCTCTTCTGATTTACTAGTTGTTGATTGACTGTCTCTTTCTGATTTACTAGTTGTTGATTGACTGTCCTCTTCTCTTCCTGTTCCAGTCCTGTCAAACATCAAAGACCCAATCCACCCATCCAAGAAGCCAAAGCTCCTCCCCTCTGCTGTCAAGGTACGTCAGCTCCTCCCCTCTCCTCCCCAGGGTTATGTTACCTCCTGCCCCTCTCTCCCAGGGTATGTTACCACCTCCCCTCTCTTCCCAGGGTATGTTACCTCCTCCCCTCTCTCCCCAGGGTATGTTACCTCTCCCCAGGGTATGTTACCTCCTCCCCTCTCTCCCCAGGGTATGTTACCTCTCCCCAGGGTATGTTACCTCCTCCCCTCTCCTCCCAGGGTATGTTACCTCTTCCCCTCTCCTCCAGGGTATGTTACCTCCTCCCCTCTCTCCCCAGGGTATGTTACCTCCTCCCCTCGCCTCCCAGGGTATGTTACCTCTTCCCCTCTCCTCCCAGGGTATGTTACCTCCTCTCCTCTCCTCCCAGGGGTATGTTACCTCCTCCCCTCTCCTCCCAGGGTATGTTACCTCCTCCCCTCTCCTCCCAGGGTACGTTACCTCCTCCCCTCTCTCCCCAGGGTATGTTACCTCCTCCCCTCTCTCCCCAGGGTATGTTACCTCCTCCCCTCTCTCCCAGGGTATGTTACCTCCTCCCCTCTCCTCCCAGGGTACGTTACCTCCTCCCCTCTCTCCCCAGGGTATGTTACACCTCCCCTCTCTTCCCAGGGTATGTTACCTCCTCCCCTCTCTCCCCAGGGTATGTTACCTCCTCCCCTCTCTCCCCAGGGTATGTTACCTCTCCCCAGGGTATGTTACCTCCTCCCCTCTCTCCCCAGGGTATGTTACCTCTCCCCAGGGTATGTTACCTCCTCCCCTCTCTCCCCAGGGTAACCTCCTCCTCTCTCCTCCCAGGGTATGTTACCTCTTCCCCTCTCCTCCCAGGGTATGTTACCTCCTCCCCTCTCTCCCCAGGGTATGTTACCTCCTCCCCTCTCCTCCCAGGGTATGTTACCTCCTCCCCTCTCTCCCCAGGGTATGTTACCTCCTCCCCTCTCTTCCCAGGGTATGTTACCTCCTCCCCTCTCTTCCCAGGGTATGGTACCTCCTCGCCTCTCTTCCCAGGGTATGTTACCTCCTCCCCTCTCCTCCCAGGGTATGTTACCTCCTCCCCTCTCTCCCCAGGGTATGTTACCTCCTCCCCTCTCCTCCCAGGGTATGTTACCTCCTCCCAGGGTATGTTACCTCCTCCCCTCTCTCCCCAGGGTATGTTACCTCCTCCCCTCTCTCCCCAGGGTATGTTACCTCCTCCCCTCTCCTCCCAGGGTATGTTACCTCCTCCCTCTCCTCCCAGGGTATGTTACCTCCTCCCCTCTCCTCCCAGGGTATGTTACCACCTCCCCTCTCTCCCCAGGGTATGTTACCTCCTCCCCTCTCCTCCCAGGGTATGTTACCTCCTCCCCTCTCTCCCCAGGGTATGTTACCTCTTCCCAGGGTATGTTACCTCCTCCCCTCTCTCCCCAGGGTATGTTACCTCCTCCCCTCTCTCCCCAGGGTATGTTACCTCCTCCCAGGGTATGTTACCACCTCCCCTCTCTCCCCAGGGTATGTTACCTCTTCCCAGGGTATGTTACCTCCTCCCCTCTCTCCCCAGGGTATGTTACCTCCTCCCCTCTCTCCCCAGGGTATGTTACCTCCTCCCAGGGTATGTTACCACCTCCCCTCTCTCCCCAGGGTATGTTACCTCTTCCCAGGGTATGTTACCTCCTCCCCTCTCTTCCCAGGGTATGTTACCTCCTCCCCTCTCTCCCCAGGGTATGTTACCTCCTCCCCTCTCTCCCCAGGGTATGTTACCTCCTCCCCTCTCCTCCCAGGGTATGTTACCTCCTCCCCTCTCCTCCCAGGGTATGTTACCTCCTCCCCTCTCTCCCCAGGGTATGTTACCTCTTCCCAGGGTATGTTACCTCCTCCCCTCTCTCCCCAGGGTATGTAACCTCCTCCCTCTCTTCCCAGGGTATGTTACCTCCTCCCCTCTCTCCCCAGGGTATGTTACCTCCTCCCTTCTCCTCCCAGGGTATGTTACCTCCTCCCAGGGTATGTTACCTCCTCCCAGGGTATGTTACCCACCTCCCCTCTCTCCCCAGGGTATGTTACCTCTTCCCAGGGTATGTTACCTCTTCCCAGGGTATGTTACCTCTTCCCAGGGTATGTTACCACCTCCCCTCTCTCCCCAGGGGTATGTTACCTCCTCCCAGGGTATGTTACCTCCTCCCCTCTCTTCCCAGGGTATGTTACCTCCTCCCCTCTCTCCCCAGGGTATGTTACCTCTCCCCAGGGTATGTTACCTCCTCCCCTCTCTTCCCAGGGTATGTTACCTCCTCCCCTCTCTCCCCAGGGTATGTTACCTCTCCCCAGGGTATGTTACCTCCTCCCCTCTCTTCCCAGGGTATGTTACCTCCTCCCCTCTCCTCCCAGGGTATGTTACCTCCTCCCTCTCTTCCCAGGTATGTTACCTCCTCCCCTCTCTTCCCAGGGTATGTTACCTCCTCCCCTCTCTCCCCAGGGTAATGTTACCTTCCTCCCTCTCCTCCCAGGGTATGTTACCTCTTCCCAGGTATGTTACCTCTTCCCAGGGTATGTTACCTCTTCCCAGGTTATGTTACCTTTTCCCAGGGTATGTTACCTTCTCCCAGGGTATGTACCTCTCCCCAGGGTATGTTACCTCTTCCCAGGGTATGTTTACCTCTCCCCAGGGTATGTTACCTCCTCCCCCTCTCCTCCCAGGGTATGTTACCTCCTCCCCTCTCCTCCCAGGGTATGTTACCTCCTCCCCTCTCTCCCCAGGGTATGTTTCCTCCTACCCTCTCTCCCAGGGTATGGTACCTCCTCCCCTCTCTCCCCAGGGTATGTTACCTCCTCCCCTCTCCTCCCAGGGTATGTTACCTCCTCCCCTTCCTCCCAGGGTATGTTACCTCTCCCCAGGGTATGTACCTCTCCCCAGGGTATGTTACCTCCTCCCCTCCTCCCAGGGTATGTTACCTCCTCCCCTCTCCTCCCAGGGTATGTTACCTCCTCCCCTCTCTCCCCAGGGTATGTTACCTCCCCCCTCTCTCCCCCAGGGTAGTTACCTCCTCCCTCTCCTCCCAGGGTTGTTACCTCCTCCCCTCTCCTCCCAGGGTATGTTACCTCTCCCCAGGGTATGTTACCTCCTCCCCTCTCCTCCCAGGGTATGTTACCTCCTCCCCTCTCCTCCCAGGGTATGTTACCTCCTCCCCTCTCCTCCCAGGGTATGTTACCTCCTCCCCTCTCTCCCCAGGGTATGTTTCCTCCTACCCTCTCTCCCAGGGTATGGTACCTCCTCCCCTCTCTCCCCAGGGTATGTTACCTCCTCCCCTCTCCTCCCAGGGTATGTTACCTCCTCCCCTCTCCTCCCAGGGTATGTTACCTCTCCCCAGGGTATGTTACCTCCTCCCTCTCCTCCCAGGGTATGTTACCTCCTCCCCTCTCTCCCAGGGTATGTTACCTCCTCCCCTCTCTCCCCAGGGTATGTTACCTCCTCCCCTCTCTCCCCAGGGTATGTTACCTCCTCCCCTCTCCTCCCAGGGTATGTTACCCTCCTCCCTCTCCTCCCAGGGTATGTTACCTCTCCCCAGGGTATGTTACCTCCTCCCCTCTCCTCCCAGGGTATGTTACCTCCTCCCTCTCCTCCCAGGGTATGTTACCTCCTCCCCTCTCTTCCAGGGTATGTTACCTCCTCCCTCTCTCTCCCAGGGTATGTTACCTCCTCCCCTCTCTCCCAGGGTATGTTACCTCCTCCCCTCTCCTCCCAGGGTATGTTACCTCCTCCCCTCTCCTCCCAGGGTATGTTACCTCCTCCCCTCTCCTCCAGGGTATGTTACCTCCTCCCCTCTCTCCCCAGGGTATGTTACCTCCTCCCCTCTCCTCCAGGGTATGTTACCTCCTCCCCTCTCTCCCCAGGGTATGTTACCTCCTCCCCTCTCTCCCCAGGGTATGTTACCTCCTCCCAGGGTATGTTACCTCCTCCCCTCTCCTCCCAGGGTATGTTACCTCCTCCCCTCTCTCCCCAGGGTATGTTACCTCTTCCCAGGGTATGTTACCTCCTCCCCTCTCTCCCCAGGGTATGTTACCTCTTCCCAGGGTATGTTACCTCCTCCCCTCTCTTCCCAGGGTATGTTACCTCCTCCCCTCTCTCCCAGGGTATGTTACCTCTTCCCAGGGTATGTTACCTCCTCCCCTCTCTTCCCAGGGTATGTTACCTCCTCCCCTCTCTCCCCAGGGTATGTTACCTCTTCCCAGGGTATGTTACCTCCTCCCCTCTCTCCCCAGGGTATGTTACCTCTTCCCAGGGTATGTTACCTCCCCCCTCTCTCCCCAGGGTATGTTACCTCCTCCCCTCTCTCCCCAGGGTATGTTACCTCCTCCCCTCTCTCCCCAGGGTATGTTACCTCCTCCCCTCTCTCCCCAGGGTATGTTACCTCCTCCCCTCTCTCCCCAGGGTATGTTACCTCCTCCCCTCTCTCCCCAGGGTATGTTACCTCCTCCCCTCTCTCCCCAGGGTATGTTACCTCTTCCCAGGGTATGTTACCTCCTCCCCTCTCTCCCCAGGGTATGTTACCTCCTCCCCTCTCTCCCCAGGGTATGTTACCTCTTCCCAGGGTATGTTACCTCCTCCCCTCTCTCCCCAGGGTATGTTACCTCTACCTCCTCCCCTCTCTCCCCAGGGTATGTTACCTCTTCCCAGGGTATGTTACCTCCTCCCCTCTCTTCCCAGGGTATGTTACCTCCTCTCCTTAAGTCACCAATAATATATGAAGGACCATGTGGTTAGAAAATATCTGAGCTCATTATGGTTGGGGTCAAGTCAGCGCAATAGTGTCAGGTGGGTATCACAGTTATGTCCATGTAGAGTCTAGATTCCATTCCCAAGACAAAGTCCCAAATATCACCCTAGTTAAAGGTAGTGCATAAGGAAGAGGATTCCATTCCCAAGACAAAGTCCCAAATATCACCCTAGTTAAAGGTAGTGCATAAGGAAGAGGATTCCATTCCCAAGACAAAGTCCCAAATATCACCCTAGTTAAAGGTAGTGCATAAGGAAGAGAATTCCATTCCCAAGACAAAGTCCCAAATATCACCCTAGTTAAAGGTAGTGCATAAGGAAGAGGATTCCATTCCCAAGACAAAGTCCCAAATATCACCCTAGTTAAAGGTAGTGCATAAGGAAGAGAATTCCATTCCCAAGACAAAGTCCCAAATATCACCCTAGTTAAAGGTAGTGCATAAGGAAGAGGATTCCATTTGGGGAGTATGCTAATAGTTCCAACTCAGCTGTCCTATTAGCCAGCTAACGTCCCAGAACTAAATACTTTAATTACACTCTGATATTTCCATTTCTACATCCATGGAGAGAACAACCTAATGAGGAGTTCTAAGAGTAGAAGAGTCAGAGGAAAACATTCTGGAATATCCACTCCTTCCTTCCATGAGGTCGTTAATGAATTCCATGTGATGGTTTAAAAAGCAGTCAAGTAGCAATAGAGATCACATATGGCTGTGTGTTTAGTGTTGCCGTGATACCAGTATCTTCATATTAGGAAGTAAGGAAGCGAAAGAAACAGAACATGAAGTGGACTCCCATGTCTATAGGAAAACAGACGTAATGTTGGAAACAAACATCATTATGTTGTCATCCAGAGTCACGTTGATTTATTTTCCAAGCTATATCACACAATATTTTACATACAGAAGGTTTTTAAAGGTTCAAATGCACACAATGCAAATAGTCTGGGTAGCCATTTGATTGGCTGTTCAGGAGTCTTATGACTTGGGGGTAGAAGCTGTTTAGAAGCCTTTTTGTCCTAGACTTGGCACTTTGGTACCACTTGCCATGTGGTAGTAGAGAGAACAGTCTATGACTGGGGTGGCTGGGGTCTTTGACCATTTTTAAGGCCTTCCTCTGACACCGCCTGGTGCAGAGGTCCTGGATGGCAGGAAGGTTGGCCCCAGTGATGTACTGGGCCGTACACACTACCCTCTATAGTGCCTTGCGGTCAGAGGCCGAGCAATTGTCATACCAGGCAGTGATACAACCGATCAGGATGCTCTCAATGTTGCAGCTGTAGAACCTTTTGAGGATCTCAGGACCCATGACAAATCTTTTTAGTCTCCTGAGGGGGAATAGGTTTTGTTGTGCCCTCTTCACGACTGTCTTGGTGTGTTTGGACCATTCTAGTTTGTTGTTGATGTGGACACCAAGGAACTTGAAGCTCTCAACCTGCTCAACTACAGCCCCGTCGATGAGAATGGGGGCATGCTCGGTCCTCCTTTTCCTGTAGTCCACAAACATCTCCTCAGTCTTGGTTATGTTGAGGGACAGGTTGTTATTCTGGCACCACACGGTCAGGTCTCTGACTTCCTCCCTATAGGCTGTCTCATCGTTGTCGGTGATCAAGCCTACCATTGTTGTGTCATTGGCAAACTTAATGATGGTGTTGGAGTCGTGCCTGGCGATGCAGTCATGAGTGAACAGGGGGTGAAGGAGGGGACTGAGCACGCACCCCTGAAGGGCTCCAGTGTTGAGGATCAGCGTGGCGGATGTTGATATCTACCCTCACCACCAGTGGGTAGCCCATCAGGAAGTCCAGGATCCAGTTGCAGAGGGAGGTGTTTAGTCCCAGGGTCCTTAGCTTAGTAATGAGCTTTGAGGGCACTATGGTGTTGAACGCTGAACTGTAGTCAATGAATAACATTCTCACACAGGTGTTCCTTTTGTCCAGATGGGAAAGGACAGTGTGGAGTGCAGTAGAGACTGCATCATCTGTGGATCTGTTGGGGCGGTATGCAAATTGGAGAGGGTCTAGGGTTTCTGGGATGATGGTATTGATGTGAGCCATTACCAGCCTTTCAAAGCACTTCATGGCTGCAGATGTGAGTGCTACGGGTCGGTAGTCATTTAGGCAGGTTACCTTTGTGTTCTTGGGCACAGGGACTATGGTGGTCTGCTTGAAACATGTTGGTATTACAGACTCAGACAGGGACATGTTGAAAATGTCAGTGAAGACACCTGCCAGTTGGTCAGCAATACTCAGTCATGAGGCATCAAAGCCAAAGGAACTGAATAATATTAAGAAATGCTATAGATGGAAGGAATCTATAACAGAGAAAAATTTGTAAACCTAACAAAAAACAATTAGGTAACAACAAATTAAATCCCTTTTAGACAACTTCCTGGACAAACACATTTCACTGTAATAGTGAAGGTGTAAACTTGGCAGTAGGAAATCTTAACTCAGCTTCCCTATCAAATCTATTAATCTCAAATAGAAAACTGAAGAAAATGAACAACAATGACAAATGGTTAGAAATCACGTTAAAAATCAGCTCAATGTAATTGAAGAATCCATAGACTCTAACCACTTCTGGGAAAATTGGAAAACACTAAACAAACAACAACACAAATAGTTATCTATCCAAAATGGTGATGTATGGGTAATCCACTTCTCTAATCTTTTTGGCTCTATAACAAAGTATAAAGAGCAAAAACATATACATGATCAAATACAAATCTTAGAATCAACTATTAAAGACTACCAGAACCCACTGGATTCCAGAACCCACTGGATTCTCCAATTACATTGAATGAACTACAGGAAAAAATAAAAGCAGGCAGGCAGAGAGAGGCAGGCAGAGAGAGAAAGGGAGAGGCAGGCAGAGAGAGAGAAAGGGAGAGGCAGGCAGAGAGAGAAAGGGAGAGGCAGGCAGAGAGAGAAAGGGAGAGGCAGGCAGAGAGAGAAAGGGAGAGGCAGGCAGAGAGAGAAAGGGAGAGGCAGGCAGAGAGAGAAAGGGAGAGGCAGGCAGAGAGAGAAAGGGAGAGGCAGGCAGAGAGAGAAAGGGAGAGGCAGGCAGAGAGAGAAAGGGAGAGGCAGGCAGAGAGAGAGAGAGAGAGAAAGGGAGAGGCAGGCAGAGAGAGAGAGAGAGAAAGGGAGAGGCAGGCAGAGAGAGAGAGAGAGAAAGGGAGAGGCAGGCAGAGAGAGAGAGAAAGGGAGAGGCAGGCAGAGAGAGAGAGAAAGGGAGAGGCAGGCAGAGAGAGAGAGAAAGGGAGAGGCAGGCGGCGAGAGAGAGAAAGGGAGAGGCAGGCGGCGAGAGAGAGAAAGGGAGAGGCAGGCGGCGAGAGAGAGAAAGGGAGAGGCAGGCGGCGAGAGAGAGAAAGGGAGAGGCAGGCAGCGAGAGAGAAAGGGAGAGGCAGGCAGCGAGAGAAAGGGAGAGGCAGGCAGAGAGAGAGAGAAAGGGAGAGGCAGGCAGAGAGAGAGAGAAAGGGAGAGGCAGGCAGAGAGCGAGAGAAAGGGAGAGGCAGGCAGAGAGCGAGAGAAAGGGAGAGGCAGGCAGAGAGAGAGAGAAAGGGAGAGGCAGGCAGGCAGAGAGAGAAAGGGAGAGGCAGGCAGAGAGAGAGAGAGGGAGATGCAGGCAGAGAGAGAGAGAAAGGGAGAGGCAGGCAGAGAGAGAGAAAGGGAGAGGCAGGCAGAGAGAGAAAGGGAGAGGCAGGCAGAGAGAGAAAGGGAGAGGCAGGCAGAGAGAGAGAGAAAGGGAGAGGCAGGCAGAGAGAGAGAGAAAGGGAGAGGCAGGCAGAGAGAGAAAGGGAGAGAAAGGGAGAGGCAGGCAGAGAGAGAGACAAAGGGAGAGGCAGGCAGAGAGAGAGAGAGAGAGAGAGAAAGGGAGAGAGAGAGAGAAAGGGAGAGAGAAAGGGAGATGCAGGCAGAGAAAGAGAGAAAGGGAGAGGCAGGCAAAGAGAGCGAGAGAGAGAGAAAGGGAGAGGCAGGCAGAGAGAGAGAGAGAGAGAGAGAGAAAGGGAGAGGCAGGCAGAGAGAGAGAAAGGACTACACATAAACTACACCGAAACTACACATAAACTTTGCCTAAACTACACCTGAACTATACCTTAACTGCACCTGAACTACACCTAAACAACACCTAAACTACACCTAAACTACACCCAAACTATACCCAAACTACACCTAAACTATACCTAAACTACACCTTCACTTCACTATACCAAAACTACAACTACTCCTACACTACACCTGAACTGCACCTGAACTGCACCTAAACTATATCAAAACCACACCTAAACTAAATCAAAACCACACCTAAACTATATTAAAACCACACCTAAACTAAATCAAAACTACACCTAAACTATATCAAAACTGCACCTAAACTACACCTAAACTGCACCTAAACTACACTGCTCAAAAAACAAAGGGAACACTTAAACAACACAATGTAACTCCATGTCAATCACACTTCTGTGAAATCAAACTGTCCACTTAGGAAGCAACACTGATTGACAATACATTTCACATGCTGTTGTGCAAATGGAATAGACAACAGGTGGAAATTATAGGCAATTAGCAAGACACCCCCAATAAAGGAGTGGTTCTGCAGGTGGTGACCACAGACCACTTCTCAGTTCCTATGCTTCCTGGCTGATGTTTTGGTCACTTTTGAATGCTGGCGGTGATTTCACTCTAGTGGTATTTTGAGTGTGACTCCAAATCCAGACCTCCATGCGTTGATAAATTTGATTTCCATTGATAATTTTTGTGTGATTTTGTTGTCAGCACATTCAACTATGTAAAGAGAAAAGTATTTAATAAGAATATTTAATTCATTCAGATCTGGGATGTGATATTTTAGTGTTCCCTTTATTTTTTGAGCAGTGTTTATCAAAACTAAACCAAAACTATATCGAAACTACACATAAACTGCACCTGCATCTGATGCTAAATGGGATGGCCGGCAACGTTCTCTAGCGGGTTCTGATAGGCTGAAAGGCCAGGCGGTTCTTGTGTTAAAGTAATGTCCTGTTGTGTTCAGTGTGTGAGTGTTTTACAGTAATGTCCTGGTGTGTTCAGTGTGTGAGTGTTTTACAGTAATGTCCTGGTGTGTTCAGTGTGTGAGGGTTTTACAGTAATGTCCTGGTGTGTTCAGTGTGTGGGGGTTTTACAGTAATGTCCTGGTGTGTTCAGTGTGTGAGGGTTTTACAGTAATGTCCTGGTGTGTTCAGTGTGTGAGGGTTTTACAGTAATGTCCTGGTGTGTTCAGTGTGTGAGGGTTTTACAGTAATGTCCTGGTGTGTTTAGTGTGTGAGGGTTTTACAGTAATGTCCTGGTGTGTTCAGTGTGTGAGGGTTTTACAGTAATGTCCTGGTGTGTTCAGTGTGTGAGGGTTTTACAGTAATGTCCTGGTGTGTTCAGTGTGTGAGGGTTTTACAGTAATGTCCTGGTGTGTTCAGTGTGTGAGGGTTTTACAGTAATGTCCTGGTGTGTTCAGTGTGTGAGGGTTTTACAGTAATGTCCTGGTGTGTTCAGTGTGTGAGGGTTTTACAGTAATGTCCTGGTGTGTTCAGTGTGTGAGGGTTTTACAGTAATGTCCTGGTGTGTTCAGTGTGTGAGGGTTTTACAGTAATGTCCTAGTGTGTGAGGGTATTACAGTAATGTCCTGGTGTGTTCAGTGTGTGAGGGTTTTACAGTAATGTCCTGGTGTGTTCAGTGTGTGAGGGTTTTACAGTAATGTCCTGGTGTGTTCAGTGTGTGAGGGTTTTACAGTAATGTCCTTGTGTGTTCAGTGTGTGAGGGTTTTACAGTAATGTCCTGGTGTGTTCAGTGTGTGAGGGTTTTACAGTAATGTCCTGGTGTGTTCAGTGTGTGAGGGTTTTACAGTAATGTCCTGGTGTGTTCAGTGTGTGAGGGTTTTACAGTAATGTCCTGGTGTGTTCAGTGTGTGAGGGTTTTACAGTAATGTCCTTGTGTGTTCAGTGTGTGAGTGTTTTACAGTAATGTCCTGGTGTGTTCAGTGTGTGAGGGTTTTACAGTAATGTCCTGGTGTGTTCAGTGTGTGAGGGTTTTACAGTAATGTCCTTGTGTGTTCAGTGTGTGAGGGTTTTACAGTAATGTCCTGGTGTGTTCAGTGTGTGAGTGTTTTACAGTAATGTCCTGGTGTGTTCAGTGTGTGAGGGTTTTGCAGTGATGTCCTGGTGTGTTCAGTGTGTGAAGGTTTTACAGTAATGTCCTGGTGTGTTCAGTGTGTGTACAATACCACTTTATTGTATTCCTCAGAAGGCTGACTCGTCAGATGAGGAGTCGCTCCACATCGACACAGAGGTCAAGCCGGAGGTGAAAGGTCGTAACTCGAAGGTGAAAAAGAAGACGGGCATCCTGGACCTTCTCCAGGCCAGCAAGGCAGTGGGCGTCGACTACAATGCCAACAGGTACAGCATAGAACCAGCACACACACCTGCATAGGACCAGCACACACACCTGCATAGGACCAGAACACACACCTGCATAGGACCAGAACACACACCTGCATAGGACCAGCACACACACCTGCATAGGACCAGAACACACACCTGCATAGGACCAGAACACACACCTGCATAGGACCAGCACACACACCTGCATAGGACCAGCACACACACCTGCATAGGACCAGAACACACACCTGCATAGGACCAGCACACACACCTGCATAGGGAGGCACACACACCTGCATAGGACCAGCACACACACCTGCATAGGACCAGAACACACACCTGCATAGGACCAGCACACACACCTGCATAGGGAGGCACACACACCTGTATAGGACCAGCACACACACCTGCATAGGACCAGCACACACACCTGTATAGGACCAGCACACACACCTGCATAGGACCAGCACACACACCTGCATAGGACCAGCACACACACCTGCATAGGACCAGCACACACACCTGTATAGGACCAGAGCACACACCTACATAGGACCAGAACACACACCTGCATAGGACCAGAACACACACCTGCATAGGACCAGCACACACACATGCATAGGGAGGCACACACACCTGCATAGGACCAGCACACACACCTGCATAGGACCAGCACACACACCTGCATAGGACCAGAACACACACCTGCATAGGGAGGCACTCACACCTGCATATGGAGGCACTCACACCTGCATATGGAGGCACACACACCTGCATAGGACCGGCACACACCTGCATAGGACCAGCACACACACCTGCATAGGACCAGCACACACACCTGCATAGGACCAGCACACACACCTGCATAGGACCAGCACACACACCTGCATAGGACCAGCACACACACCTGTATAGGACCAGCACACACACCTGCATAGGGAGGCACACACACCTGCATAGGGAGGCACACACACCTGCATAGGACCAGCACACACACCTGCATAGGACCAGCACACACACCTGCATAGGACCAGCACACACACCTGCATAGGACCAGCACATACACCTGCATAGGGAGGCACTCACACCTGCATATGGAGGCACTCACACCTGCATATGGAGGCACACACACCTGCATAGGGAGGCACACACACCTGCATAGGACCAGCACACACACCTGCATAGGGAGGCACACACACCTGCATAGGACCAGCACACACACCTGCATAGGACCAGCACACACACCTGCATAGGACCAGCACACACACCTGCATAGGACCAGCACACACACCTGCATAGGGAGGCACACACACCTGCATAGGACCAGCACACACATCTGCATAGGACCAGCACACACACCTGCATAGGACCAGCACACACACCTGCATAGGGAGGCACTCACACCTGCATATGGAGGCACACACACCTGCATAGGACCGGCACACACACCTGCATAGGACCGGCACACACCTGCATAGGACCAGCACACACACCTGCATAGGACCAGCACACACACCTGCATAGGACCAGCACACACACCTGCATAGGACCAGCACACACACCTGCATAGGACCAGCACACACACCTGCATAGGACCAGCACACACACCTGCATAGGACCAGCACACACACCTGCATAGGACCAGCACACACACCTGCATAGGACCAGCACACACACCTGTATAGGACCAGAGCACACACCTACATAGGACCAGAACACACACCTGCATAGGACCAGAACACACACCTGCATAGGGAGGCACACACACCTGTATAGGACCAGCACACACACCTGCATAGGACCAGCACACACACCTGCATAGGGAGGCACACACACCTGTATAGGACCAGCACACACACCTGCATAGGACCAGCACACACACCTGTATAGGACCAGCACACACACCTGCATAGGACCAGCACACACACCTGCATAGGGCCAGCACACACACCTGCATAGGACCAGCACACACACCTGTATAGGACCAGAGCACACACCTACATAGGACCAGAACACACACCTGCATAGGACCAGAACACACACCTGCATAGGACCAGCACACACACCTGTATAGGACCAGAGCACACACCTACATAGGACCAGAACACACACCTGCATAGGACCAGAACACACACCTGCATAGGACCAGCACACACACCTTTCATAGGACCAGCACACACACATGCATAGGGAGGCACACACACCTGTATAGGACCAGCACACACACCTGCATAGGGAGGCACACACACCTGCATAGGACCAGCACACACACCTGCATAGGACCAGCACACACACCTGCATAGGACCAGTACACACACCTGCATAGGACCAGCACACACACCTGCATAGGACCAGCACACACACCTGCATAGGACCAGCACACACACCTGCATAGGACCAGCACACACACCTGCATAGGGAGGCACACACACCTGCATATGGAGGCACACACACCTGCATAGGACCGGCACACACACCTGCATAGGACCGGCACACACACCTGCATAGGACCAGCACACACCTGCATAGGACCAGCACACACACCTGCATAGGACCAGCACACACACCTGCATAGGACCAGCACACACACCTGCATAGGACCAGCACACACACCTGCATAGGACCAGAACACACACCTGCATAGGACCAGCACACACACCTGCATAGGACCAGCACACACTCCTGCATAGGACCAGCACACACACTTGCATAGGACCAGCACACACACCTGCATAGGACCAGCACACACACCTGCATAGGGAGGCAAACACACCTGCATAGGACCAGCACACACACCTGCATAGGACCAGCACACACACCTGTATAGGACCAGCACACCCACCTGCATAGGACCAGCACACACACCTGCATAGGGAGGCACACACACCTGCATAGGGAGGCACACACACCTGCATAGGACCAGCACACACACCTGCATAGGGAGGCACACACACCTGCATAGGACCAGCACACACACCTGCATAGGACCAGCACACACACCTGCATAGGGAGGCACACACACCTGCATAGGACCCAGCACACACACCTGCATAGGGAGGCACACACACCTGCATAGGACCAGAACACACACCTGCATAGGACCAGAACACACACCTGCATAGGACCAGAACACACACCTGCATAGGACCAGCACACACACCTGCATAGGACCAGCACACACACCTGCATAGGACCAGCACACACACCTGCATAGGACCAGCACACACACCTGCATAGGACCAGCACACACACCTGCATAGGACCCAGCACACACACCTGCATAGGGAGGCACACACTCCTGCATAGGACCAGCACACACACCTGCATAGGACCAGCACACACACCTGCATAGGACCAGCACACACACCTGCATAGGACCAGCACACACACCTGCATAGGGAGGCACACACACCTGCATAGGGAGGCACACACACCTGCATAGGACCCAGCACACACACCTGCATAGGGAGGCACACACACCTGCATAGGACCAGCACACACACCTGCATAGGACCAGCACACACACCTGCATAGGACCAGCACACACACCTGCATAGGGAGGCACACACACCTGCATAGGACCCAGCACACACACCTGCATAGGGAGGCACACACACCTGCATAGGACCAGCACACACACCTGCATAGGACCAGCACACACACCTGCATAGGACCAGCACACACACCTGCATAGGGAGGCACACACACCTGCATAGGACCCAGCACACACACCTGCATAGGGAGGCACACACACCTGCATAGGACCAGCACACACACCTGCATAGGACCAGCACACACACCTGCATAGGACCAGCACACACACCTGCATAGGGAGGCACACACACCTGCATAGGACCCAGCACACACACCTGCATAGGACCAGAACACACACCTGCATAGGGAGGCACACACACCTGCATAGGACCAGCACACACACCTGCATAGGACCAGCACACACACCTGCATAGGACCAGCACACACACCTGCATAGGACCAGCACACACACCTGCATATGGAGGCACACACACCTGCATAGGACCAGCACACACACCTGCATAGGACCAGCACACACACCTGCATAGGACCAGCACACACACCTGCATATGGAGGCACACACACCTGCATAGGGAGGCACACACACCTGCATAGGACCCAGCACACACACCTGCATAGGACCAGAACACACACCTGCATAGGGAGGCACACACACCTGCATAGGACCAGCACACACACCTGCATAGGACCAGCACACACACCTGCATAGGACCAGCACACACACCTGCATAGGACCAGCACACACACCTGCATAGGACCAGCACACACACCTGCATAGGGAGGCACACACACCTGCATAGGGAGGCACACACACCTGCATAGGACCAGCACACACACCTGCATAGGGAGGCACACACACCTGCATAGGGAGGCACACACACCTGCATAGGGAGGCACACACATCTGCATAGGGAGGCACACACCTGCATAGGACCAGCACACACACCTGCATAGGGAGGCACACACACCTGCATAGGGAGGCACACACACCTGCATAGGGAGGCACACACACCTGCACAGGGAGGCACACACACCTGCATAGGACCAGCACACACCTGCATAGGGAGGCACACACACCTGCATAGGGAGGCACACACACCTGCATAGGGAGGCACACACACCTGCACAGGGAGGCACACACCTGCATAGGACCAGCACACACCTGCATAGGACCAGCACACACACCTGCATAGGGAGGCACATGCATTTATATGTTAATGTCCCTCCTAATTAATATGTTAATGTCCCTCCTAATTAGTGTTAATGTCCCTCCTAATTAATATGTTAATGTCCCTCCTAATTAGTGTTAATGTCCCTCCTAATTAATATGTTAATGTCCCTCCTAATTAATTTGTTAATGTCCCTCCTAATTAATTTGTTAATGTCCCTCCTAATTAATTTGTTAATGTCCATCCTAATTAATGTGTTAATGTTCCTCCTAATTAATGTGTTAATGTCCCTCCTAATTAATATGTTAATGTGGCCTTACATTCTCCTGCCTTACAGATGGCCTTACATTCTCCTGCCTTACAGATGGCCTTACATTCTCCTGCCTTACAGATGGCCTTACATTCTCCTGCCTTACAGATGGCCTTACATTCTCCGGCAAAATGTCTTGATAAACATGGGAATTCATTTTTCCGTCAATGATAGCAAGCTGTCCAGGCCCTGAGGCAGCAAAGCAGCCCCAAACCATGATGCTCCCTCCACCAGACTTTACAGTTGGGATGAGGTGTTGATGTTGATGTTGCTGTGCCTTTTATTTCTCCACACATAGTGTGTGTTCCTCCCAAACAACTCAACTGTAGTTTCATCTGTCCACAGAATATTTTGCCAGTTGTGCTGTGGAACATCCAGGTGCTCTTTTGTGAAATTCAGATGTGCAGCAATGTTTTTTTGGACAGCAGTGGCTTCTTCCGTGGTGTCCTCCATGAACACCATTCTTGTTTCTAGGATTCTTCTTAAACTCATCTTTGCAGGACAGCCACTCCTAGGGAGAGTAGCAACAGTGCTGAACTTTCTCCATTTATAGACCATTTGTCTTACCGTGGACTGATGAACATCAAGGCTTTAAGAGATATTTTGTAACCTTTTCCAGCTTTATGCAAGTCAACAATTCTTAATCTTAGGTCTTCTGAGATCTCTTCTGTTCGAGGCATGGTTCACATCAGGCAATGCTTCATGTGAATAGTAAACTCACAACTCGGAGAGTGTTTTTTATATTGCAGGGCAGCTCTAACCAACATCTCCAAATTAGTTTTCACCTTTATTTATTACATTTTTTATCTCACCTTTATTTAACCAGGTAGACCAGATCACCTTTATTTAACCAGGTAGACCAGATCACCTTTATTTAACCAGGTAGACCAGATCACCTTTATTTAACCAGGTAGACCAGATCACCTTTATTTAACCAGGTAGACCAGATCACCTTTATTTAACCAGGTAGACCAGATCACCTTTATTTAACCAGGTAGACCAGATCACCTTTATTTAACCAGGTAGACCAGATCACCTTTATTTAACCAGGTAGACCAGATCACCTTTATTTAACCAGGTAGACCAGATCACCTTTATTTAACCAGGTAGACCAGATCACCTTTATTTAACCAGGTAGACCAGATCACCTTTATTTAACCAGGTAGGCCAGATCACCTTTATTTAACCAGGTAGACCAGATCACCTTTATTTAACCAGGTAGACCAGATCACCTTTATTTAACCAGGTAGGCCAGATCACCTTTATTTAACCAGGTCGGCCAGTTGAGAACACCTTTATTTAACCAGGGAGGCTAGTTGAGAACACCTTTATTTAACCAGGTAGGCTAGTTGAGAACACCTTTATTTAACCAGGTCGGCCAGTTGAGAACAAGTTCTCATTTACAACTGCGACCTGGCCAAGATAAAGCAAAGCAGTGCGACACAAACAACAACACAAAGTAACACATGGAATAAACAAACATACAGTCAATAACACAATAGAGAAATCTATATACAGTGTGTGCAAATGGAGTCAGATTAGGGAGGTAAGGCAATAAATGGGCCATAGTGGCAAAATAATTACAATTTAGCATTAACACTGGAGTGATAGATGTGCAGAAGATGATATGCAAGTACAGATACTGGGGTGCAAAGGAGCAAAAAAATGTATAACCGTATGATGAGGTAGTTGGGTGGGCTATTTACAGATGGGCTAGGTACAGCTGTAGCGATCAGTAAGCTGCTCTGACAGCTGATGCTTAAAGTTAGAGAGGTAGATATGTCTCCAACTTCAGTGATTTTTGCAATTCGTTCCAGTCATTGGCAGCAGAGAACTGGAAGGAAAGGCGGCCAAAGGAGGTGTTGGGTTTGGGGATGACCAGTGACATATACCTGCAGAAGCGCGTGCTACGGGTGGGTGTTGTTATGGTGACCAGTGAGCTGAGATAAGGTGGGGCTTTACCTAGCAGAGACTTATAGATGACCTGGAGCCAGTGGGTTTGGCGACGAGTATGAAGCGATGGCCAACCAACGAGAGTGTACAGGTCGCAGTGGTGGGTAGTATATGGGGCTTTGGTGACAAAACGGATGGCACTGTGATAGACTGCATCCAATTTATTGAGTAGGGTATTGGAGGCTATTTTGTAAATGACATCTCCGAAGTCAAGGATCGGTAAGATTGACAGTTTTACGAGGGTATGTTTGGCGGCATGAATGAAGGAGGCTTTGTTGCAAAATAGGAAGCCGATTCTTGATTTTATTTTGGATTGGTGATGTTTGACATGAGTCTGGAGGAGAGTTTAAAGTCTAACCAGACACCTAGGTATTTGTAGTTGTCCACATATTCTAAGTCAGAACTGTCCAGAGTAGTGATTCTAGTCGGGTGGGCGGGTGGGGACTGCTATCGGTTGAAGACCATCATTTAGATTTACTTGCATTTAAGAGCAGTTGGAGACCACGACAGGGAAGTTGTATGGCATTGAAGCTCATTTGAAGGTTTGTTAACACAGTGTCCATAGAAGGGCCAGAAGTATACAGAATGGTGTCGTCTGCGTAGAGGTGGATCAGAGACTCACCAGCAGCAAGAGCGACATCATTGATATATACAGAGAAAAGAGTCGGCACAGGAATTGAAACCTGTGCCACCCCCATAGAGACTGCCAAAGGTCCGGACAACAGGCCCTCCGATTTGACTCACTGAACTCTGTCTGAGAAGTAGTTGGTGAACCAGGCGAGGGAATCATTTTAGAAACCAAGGCCGTTGAGTCTGCCGATAAGAATGTGGTGATTAACAGAGTCGAAAGCCTTGGGCAGGTTAATGAAGACGGCTGCACAGTATTGTCTCTTATCGATGGCGGTTATGATATCGTTTAGTACCTTGAGCGAGGTTGAGGTGCACCTGTGACCAGCTCTGACACCAGATTACATAGCGGAGAAGGTACGGTGGGATTCTAAATGGTCGGTGATCTGTTTGTTAACTTGGCTTTTGAGGTCATTAGAAAGGCAGGGTAGGATAGATATAGGTCTGTAGCAGTTTGGGTCTAGAGGCAGGGTAGGATAGATATTGGTCTGTAGCAGTTTGGGACTAGAGGCAGGGTAGGATAGATATAGGTCTGTAGCAGTTTGGGTCTAGAGGCAGGGTAGGATAGATATTGGTCTGTAGCAGTTTGGGACTAGAGGCAGGGTAGGATAGATATAGGTCTGTAGCAGTTTGGGACTAGAGGCAGGGTAGGATAGATATTGGTCTGTAGCAGTTTGGGACTAGAGGCAGGGTAGGATAGATATAGGTCTGTAGCAGTTTGGGTCTAGAGGCAGGGTAGGATAGATATAGGTCTGTAGCAGGTTGGGTCTAGAGGCAGGGTAGGATAGATATAGGTCTGTAGCAGGTTGGGTCTAGAGGCAGGGCAGGATAGATATAGGTCTGTAGCAGGTTGGGTCTAGAGGCAGGGTAGGATAGATATAGGTCTGTAGCAGGTTGGGTCTAGAGGCAGGGTAGGATAGATATAGGTCTGTAGCAGGTTGGGTCTAGAGGCAGGGCAGGATAGATATAGGTCTGTAGCAGGTTGGGTCTAGAGGCAGGGTAGGATAGATATAGGTCTGTAGCAGGTTGTGTCTCCCCAATTTGAAGAGGTGAGAAATATGAAAATATCCCACAAAATGTCCCCTAAAATATTGGCTCTATTTATCATATGATTAACTCTGTTGATACTGTCGGTAATCAGGTCTATAACGTGATCCCAGTTCAACGTGAACCACATGACCTTATAAACACACATTAGTCAGACCTGGGTTTCAAATACTTTATCTGTGCCTGGCGTAAACCAATAGAAAAAATCCAACCCCTGACCATCTGGCACTCTAGGCAGACTCTCAAAGTATTTGAACAGAGGTCTGATAATAATATCGTCTCGCTCTCTCTCTCTCTTATCTCTCTCGCTCTCTCTGTCTCTTATCTCGCTCTCTCTCTCGCTCTCTCTGTCTCTCTTATCTCGCTCTCTCTTATCTCGCTCTCTCTTCTCTCTCTCTCTCTTCTCTCTCGATCTGTCTCTCTCTCCGGCGGGTACACCTTCCAGCAGTGTAATGTGTTATTGTGTTGTGTTATTTCTTATTGACGTACTTACAGTCAGCCACCTGCATCTCCCAGCACACAGGAGGCCATTCAGGGGATGTTGTCTATGGCCAACCTGTCCTCCGGGGCTACCGCGGAGGCTGCAGCCATCTCCTCTGACACCCCTGGAGGAGGAGGTGGTTCCTGGGGCAGGAACCATGCCAACACCACCACTGCTGGACGGAAGGGAGGAACACGAGGAGGAAAAGGAGGAGATGGGAACAGTAAGCGGCCAGCCAAACCCAAGAAAACAAAGAAGAACAGCAGCATCGAGTTTGATGACGACCAGGATCACATGGACGCCTGCTTCAAGGACTCAGACTATGGTAACTAGAGATACATGTTCCACTAGAGATATGATACATGTTCCACTAGAGATATGATACATGTTCCACTAGAGATATGATACATGTTCCACTAGAGATACATGTTCCACTAGAGATATGATACATGTTCCACTAGAGATACATGTTCCACTAGAGATATGATACATGTTCCACTAGAGATATGATACATGTTCCACTAGAGATATGATACATGTTCCACTAGAGATATGATACATGTTCCACTAGAGATATGATACATGTTCCATTAGAGATATGATACATGTTCCACTAGAGATACATGTTCCACTAGAGATATGATACATGTTCCACTAGAGATACATGTTCCACTAGAGATATGATACATGTTCCACTAGAGATACATGTTCCATTAGAGATATGAGACATGTTCCACTAGAGATATGATACATGTTCCACTAGAGATATGATGCATGTTCCACTAGAGATATGATACATGTTCCACTAGAGATATGATACATGTTCCACTAGAGATATGATACATGTTCCACTAGAGATACATGTTCCACTAGAGATATGATACATGTTCCACTAGAGATATGATACATGTTCCACTAGAGATATGATGCATGTTCCACTAGAGATATGATACATGTTCCACTAGAGATATGATACATGTTCCACTAGAGATACATGTTCCACTAGAGATATGAGACATGTTCCACTAGAGATATGATACATGTTCCACTAGAGATATGATACATGTTCCACTAGAGATACATGTTCCACTAGAGATATGATACATGTTCCACTAGAGATATGATGCATGTTCCACTAGAGATACATGTTCCATTAGAGATATGATACATGTTCCACTAGAGATATGATACATGTTCCACTAGAGATACATGTTCCACTAGAGATATGATACATGTTCCATTAGAGATACATGTTCCACTAGAGATATGATACATGTTCCACTAGAGATACATGTTCCACTAGAGATATGATACATGTTCCACTAGAGATACATGTTCCACTAGAGATATGATACATGTTCCACTAGAGATACATGTTCCACTAGAGATATGATACATGTTCCACTAGAGATACATGTTCCACTAGAGATATGATACATGTTCCACTAGAGATACATGTTCCACTAGAGATATGATACATGTTCCACTAGAGATACATGTTCCATTAGAGATATGAGACATGTTCCACTAGAGATATGATACATGTTCCACTAGAGATATGATGCATGTTCCATTAGAGATATGATACATGTTCCACTAGAGATATGATACATGTTCCACTAGAGATATGATACATGTTCCACTAGAGATACATGTTCCACTAGAGATATGATACATGTTCCACTAGAGATATGATACATGTTCCACTAGAGATATGATACATGTTCCATTAGAGATATGATACATGTTCCATTAGAGATATGATACATGTTCCACTAGAGATATGATACATGTTCCACTAGAGATATGATACATGTTCCACTAGAGATATGATACATGTTCCACTAGAGATATGATGCATGTTCCATTAGAGATATGATACATGTTCCACTAGAGATATGAGACATGTTCCACTAGAGATATGATACATGTTCCACTAGAGATATGATGCATGTTCCATTAGAGATATGATACATGTTCCACTAGAGATATGATACATGTTCCACTAGAGATATGATACATGTTCCACTAGAGATACATGTTCCACTAGAGATATGATACATGTTCCACTAGAGATATGATACATGTTCCACTAGAGATATGATACATGTTCCACTAGAGATATGATACATGTTCCACTAGAGATATGATACATGTTCCATTAGAGATACATGTTCCATTAGAGATACATGTTCCATTAGAGATACATGTTCCACTAGAGATATGATACATGTTCCACTAGAGATATGATACATGTTCCACTAGAGATACATGTTCCACTAGAGATATGATACATGTTCCACTAGAGATATGATACATGTTCCACTAGAGATATGATGCATGTTCCATTAGAGATATGATACATGTTCCACTAGAGATACATGTTCCACTAGAGATATGATACATGTTCCACTAGAGATACATGTTCCATTAGAGATATGAGACATGTTCCACTAGAGATATGAGACATGTTCCACTAGAGATATGAGACATGTTCCACTAGAGATATGATACATGTTCCACTAGAGATATGATACATGTTCCACTAGAGATATGATACATGTTCCACTAGAGATATGATACATGTTCCACTAGAGATATGATACATGTTCCATTAGAGATATGATACATGTTCCATTAGAGATATGATACATGTTCCACTAGAGATATGATACATGTTCCACTAGAGATATGATACATGTTCCACTAGAGATATGATACATGTTCCATTAGAGATACATGTTCCACTAGAGATATGATACATGTTCCACTAGAGATATGATACATGTTCCACTAGAGATATGATACATGTTCCACTAGAGATATGATACATGTTCCACTAGAGATATGATACATGTTCCACTAGAGATATGATACATGTTCCACTAGAGATATGATACATGTTCCATTAGAGATATGATACATGTTCCACTAGAGATACATGTTCCACTAGAGATATGATACATGTTCCACTAGAGATACATGTTCCACTAGAGATATGATACATGTTCCACTAGAGATATGATACATGTTCCACTAGAGATATGATACATGTTCCACTAGAGATATGATACATGTTCCATTAGAGATATGATACATGTTCCACTAGAGATATGATACATGTTCCACTAGAGATATGATACATGTTCCACTAGAGATATGATACATGTTCCACTAGAGATATGATACATGTTCCATTAGAGATATGATACATGTTCCACTAGAGATATGATACATGTTCCACTAGAGATATGATACATGTTCCACTAGAGATACATGTTCCACTAGAGATATGATACATGTTCCACTAGAGATATGATACATGTTCCACTAGAGATATGATACATGTTCCACTAGAGATATGATACATGTTCCATTAGAGATATGATACATGTTCCACTAGAGATACATGTTCCACTAGAGATATGATACATGTTCCACTAGAGATATGATACATGTTCCATTAGAGATATGATACATGTTCCTCTAGAGATATGATACATGTTCCACTAGAGATACATGTTCCACTAGAGATATGATACATGTTCCACTAGAGATACATGTTCCATTAGAGATACATGTTCCACTAGAGATATGATACATGTTCCACTAGAGATATGATACATGTTCCACTAGAGATATGATACATGTTCCACTAGAGATATGATACATGTTCCATTAGAGATATGATACATGTTCCACTAGAGATATGATACATGTTCCACTAGAGATATGATACATGTTCCACTAGAGATACATGTTCCACTAGAGATATGATACATGTTCCACTAGAGATATGATACATGTTCCACTAGAGATATGATACATGTTCCACTAGAGATATGATACATGTTCCATTAGAGATATGATACATGTTCCACTAGAGATACATGTTCCACTAGAGATATGATACATGTTCCACTAGAGATATGATACATGTTCCACTAGAGATATGATACATGTTCCATTAGAGATATGATACATGTTCCTCTAGAGATATGTTCATCTCATAAGCTGATGGCTGTCAGGCCTAGAGACAGAGTCTTTAGAGCAGTTCATTAATGTTATTTGCTGAGACAGTGGTTATACAGCCTGTGACTGAAGCTGTGTTTCTAGCTGAGACAGTGGTTATACAGCCTGTGACTGAAGCTGTGTTTCTAGCTGAGACAGTGGTTATACAGCCTGTGACTGAAGCTGTGTTTCTAGCTGAGACAGTGGTTATACAGCCTGTGACTGAAGCTGTGTTTCTAGCTGAGACAGTGGTTATACAGCCTGTGACTGAAGCTGTGTTTCTAGCTGAGACAGTGGTTATACAGCCTGTGACTGAAGCTGTGTTTCTAACGTTTCCTTTACTCTTCCCTCCACTCTGATCTGCTAGCAGGTGTCATTAAAACAGATTAAAACAGATTGACCTCTGTTGTATTAACATGTGGCTGCCTCAATCTAATTTAAGCCATGATATTTGAATTAAAACTAGATTACAGAGATATGTGTTTAGGTTTCTCTACCTCCTTTACAAAATCTCCGCCTTCAAGTTGTGTCTTCCAGACTGGGTTCCCTGTGAGGCCTGTCCAACAACCACACCACTGCCCCTTTCAGCCTTTTCATCTCCCATCATCATCATCACTTAAATCTGTTGTTTTAATTACTTTCAGAATCCCACAACTCTAATTAGTCATTAGTGGCACGAACATTCTCATTCTAGAACCCCCTGAATTCTATTACCACCAGTCCTAGTTCTAGCAAGGCAGCGTTCTGTCAGTTCTCACAGGCTTCCCCTTCGTCTGTAAACACCTAATTATTAGTCATTTCATGATCGAAAAGCAAAGTGTGTGCGCTTAACTGTGGTGGTGTTCAAAGAGCTGGGAGGGAGGGAGGGAACAGCTGCTTCACAGCTGTAGAGAGAGAGCAGACATCATCCAGCATGTCAGTGTTAATGCTGGGGAAACCAAATACTGCAGGAATGCGCATCATCATCATCATCACGTTAGTAATTAGATCAGTTGGCCTCTGCTATGTGACATCATTAGATAGAAACATGGCTCTTTTAGAAAATAGAGAGAAGAAGAGGATGAAAGAGGATGGAAGGAATTGAAGGACCAGTGGAAATCAAATTCACCGAATACAACAGGTGTAGTAGACCTTACAGTGAAATGCTGAATACAACAGGTGTAGTAGACCTTACAGTGAAATGCTGAATACAACAGGTGTAGTAGACCTCACAGTGAAATGCTGAATACAACAGGTGTAGTAGACCTTACAGTGAAATGTTGAATACAACAGGTGTAGTAGACCTTACAGTGAAATGTTGAATACAACAGGTGTAGTAGACCTCACAGTGAAATGCTGAATACAACAGGTGTAGTAGACCTTACAGTGAAATGCTGACTACAACAGGTGTAGTAGACCTTACAGTGAAATGATTACTTACAAACCAACAAAGCAGTTTTATGAAAATACCTAAATAAAAGTAAGAGATAAGAATAACAAATAATTGACGAGCAGCAGTAAATAACAATAGCGATATTATATACAGGGGTACCGGTACAGAGTCAATGTGGAGGCTATATACAGGGGGTACCGGTACAGAGTCAATGTGGAGGCTATATACAGGGGGTACCGGTACAGAGTCAATGTGGAGGCTATATACAGGGTGTACCGGTACAGAGTCAATGTGGAGGCTATATACAGGGGGTACCGGTACAGAGTCAATGTGGAGGCTATATACAGGGTGTACCGGTACAGAGTCAATGTGGAGGCTATATACAGGGGGTACTGGTACAGAGTCAATGTGGAGGCTATATACAGGGGTACCGGTACTGAGTCAATGTGGAGGCTATATACAGAGGGTACCGGTACAGAGTCAATGTGGAGGCTATATACAGGGGGTACCGGTACAGAGTCAATGTGGAGGCTATATACAGGGGGTACCGGTACAGAGTCAATGTGGAGACTATATACAGGGTGTTACGGTACAGAGTCAATGTGGAGGCTATATACAGGGGGTACTGGTACAGAGTCAATGTGGAGACTATATACAGGGTGTTACGGTACAGAGTCAATGTGGAGGCTATATACAGGGGATACCGGTACAGAGTCAATGTGGAGGCTATATACAGGGGGTACCGGTACAGAGTCAATGTGGAGGCTATATACAGGGGGTACTGGTACAGAGTCAATGTGGAGGCTATATACAGGGGGTACCGGTACAGAGTCAATGTGGAGACTATATACAGGGGTACCGGTACAGAGTCAATGTGGAGACTATATACAGGGGGTACCGGTACAGAGTCAATGTGGAGGCTATATACAGGGGGTACCGGTACAGAGTCAATGTGGAGGCTATATACAGGGGGTACTGGTACAGAGTCAATGTGGAGGCTATATACAGGGGGTACCGGTACAGAGTCAATGTGGAGACTATATACAGGGGGTACCGGTACAGAGTCAATGTGGAGACTACATACAGGGGGTACCGGTACAGAGTCAATGTGGAGGTTATATACAGGGGGTACCGGTACAGAGTCAATGTGGAGGCTATATACAGGGGGTACCGGTACAGAGTCAATGTGGAGGCTATATACAGGGGGTACCGGTACAGAGTCAATGTGGAGGCTATATACAGGGGGTACTGGTACAGAGTCAATGTGGAGACTATATACAGGGGGTACCGGTACAGAGTCAATGTGGAGGCTATATACAGGGGGTACCAGTACAGAGTCAATGTGGAGGCTATATACAGGTGGTACCGGTACAGAGTCAATGTGGAGGCTATATACAGGGGGTACCGGTACAGAGTCAATGTGGAGGCTATATACAGGGGGTACCGGTACAGAGTCAATGTGGAGGCTATATACAGGGGGTACCGGTACAGAGTCAATGTGGAGGCTATATACTGGGTGTTACGGTACAGAGTCAATGTGGAGGCTATATACAGGGGGTACTGGTACAGAGTCAATGTGGAGGCTATATACAGGGGGTACCGGTACAGAGTCAATGTGGAGGCTATATACAGGGGGTACCGGTACAGAGTCAATGTGGAGGCTATATACAGGGTGTACGGTACAGAGTCAATGTGGAGGCTATATACAGGGTGTTACGGTACAGAGTCAATGTGGAGGCTATATACAAGGGGCACCGGTACAGAGTCAATGTGGAGGCTATATACAGGGGGTACCTGTACAGAGTCAATGTGGAGGCTATATACAGGGGGTACCGGTACAGAGTCAATGTGGAGGCTATATACAGGGTGTTACGGTACAGAGTCAATGTGGAGGCTATATACAGGGGGTACTGGTACAGAGTCAATGTGGAGGCTATATACAGGGGGTACTGGTACAGAGTCAATGTGGAGGCTATATACAGGGGGTACTGGTACAGAGTCAGTGTGGAGGCTATATACAGGGGGTACTGGTACAGAGTCAATGTGGAGGCTATATACAGGGGGTACTGTTACAGAGTCAATGTGGAGGCTATATACAGTGGGTACTGGTACAGAGTCAATGTGGAGACTATATACAGGGGGTACTGGTACAGAGTCAATGTGGAGGCTATATACAGGGGGTACCGGTACAGAGTCAATGTGGAGGCTATATACAGGAGGTACCGGTACAGAGTCAATGTGGAGGCTATATACAGGGGGTACCGGTACAGAGTCAATGTGGAGGCTATATACAGGGGGTACCGGTACAGAGTCAATGTGGAGGCTATATACAGGGGGTACCGGTACAGAGTCAATGTGGAGGCTATATACAGGTGGTACCGGTACAGAGTCAATGTGGAGGCTATATACAGGGGGTACCGGTACAGAGTCAATGTGGAGGCTATATACAGGGGGTACTGGTACAGAGGCAATGTGGAGGCTATATACAGGGGGTACCGGTACAGAGTCAATGTGGAGGCTATATACAGGGGGTACCGGTACAGAGTCAATGTGGAGGCTATATACAGGGGGTACCGGTACAGAGTCAATGTGGAGGCTATATACAGGGGGTACCGGTACAGAGTCAATGTGGAGACTATATACAGGGGGTACCGGTACAGAGTCAATGTGGAGACTATATACAGGGGGTACCGGTACAGAGTCAATGTGGAGGTTATATACAGGGGGTACCGGTACAGAGTCAATGTGGAGGCTATATACAGGGGGTACCGGTACAGAGTCAATGTGGAGGCTATATACAGGGGGTACCGGTACAGAGTCAATGTGGAGGCTATATACAGGGGGTACTGGTACAGAGTCAATGTGGAGACTATATACAGGGGGTACCGGTACAGAGTCAATGTGGAGGCTATATACAGGGGGTACCAGTACAGAGTCAATGTGGAGGCTATATACAGGTGGTACCGGTACAGAGTCAATGTGGAGGCTATATACAGGGGGTACCGGTACAGAGTCAATGTGGAGGCTATATACAGGGGGTACCGGTACAGAGTCAATGTGGAGGCTATATACAGGGGGTACCGGTACAGAGTCAATGTGGAGGCTATATACTGGGTGTTACGGTACAGAGTCAATGTGGAGGCTATATACAGGGGGTACTGGTACAGAGTCAATGTGGAGGCTATATACAGGGGGTACCGGTACAGAGTCAATGTGGAGGCTATATACAGGGGGTACCAGTACAGAGTCAATGTGGAGGCTATATACAGGGTGTACGGTACAGAGTCAATGTGGAGGCTATATACAGGGTGTTACGGTACAGAGTCAATGTGGAGGCTATATACAAGGGGCACCGGTACAGAGTCAATGTGGAGGCTATATACAGGGGGTACCTGTACAGAGTCAATGTGGAGGCTATATACAGGGGGTACCGGTACAGAGTCAATGTGGAGGCTATATACAGGGTGTTACGGTACAGAGTCAATGTGGAGGCTATATACAGGGGGTACTGGTACAGAGTCAATGTGGAGGCTATATACAGGGGGGTACTGGTACAGAGTCAATGTGGAGGCTATATACAGGGGGTACTGGTACAGAGTCAGTGTGGAGGCTATATACAGGGGGTACTGGTACAGAGTCAATGTGGAGGCTATATACAGGGGGTACTGTTACAGAGTCAATGTGGAGGCTATATACAGTGGGTACTGGTACAGAGTCAATGTGGAGACTATATACAGGGGGTACTGGTACAGAGTCAATGTGGAGGCTATATACAGGGGGTACCGGTACAGAGTCAATGTGGAGGCTATATACAGGAGGTACCGGTACAGAGTCAATGTGGAGGCTATATACAGGGGGTACCGGTACAGAGTCAATGTGGAGGCTATATACAGGGGGTACCGGTACAGAGTCAATGTGGAGGCTATATACAGGGGGTACCGGTACAGAGTCAATGTGGAGGCTATATACAGGTGGTACCGGTACAGAGTCAATGTGGAGGCTATATACAGGGGGTACCGGTACAGAGTCAATGTGGAGGCTATATACAGGGGGTACTGGTACATAGGCAATGTGGAGGCTATATACAGGGGGTACCGGTACAGAGTCAATGTGGAGGCTATATACAGGGGGTACTGGTACAGAGTCAATGTGGAGGCTATATACAGGGGGTACCGGTACAGAGTCAATGTGGAGGCTATATACAGGGGGTACCGGTACAGAGTCAATGTGGAGGCTATATACAGGGGGTACCGGTACAGAGTCAATGTGGAGGCTATATACAGGGGGTACCGGTACAGAGTCAATGTGAAGGCTATATACAGGGGGTACCGGTACAGAGTCTATGTGAAGGCTATATACAGGGGGTACCGGTACAGAGTCAATGTGGAGGCTATATACAGGGGGTACCTGCACAGAGTCTATGTGAAGGCTATATACAGGGGGTACCGGTACAGAGTCAATGTGGAGGCTATATACAGGGGGTACCGGTACAGAGTCAATGTGGAGGCTATATACAGGGGGTACCGGTACCGAGTCAATGTGGAGGCTATATACAGGGGGTACCGGTACAGAGTCAATGTGGAGGCTATATACAGGGGGTACCGGTACAGAGTCAATGTGGAGGCTATATACAGGGGGTACCGGTACAGAGTCAATGTGGAGGCTATATACAGGGGGTACCGGTACAGAGTCAATGTGGAGGCTATATACAGGGGGTACCGGTACCGAGTCAATGTGGAGGCTATATACAGGGGGTACCGGTACAGAGTCTATGTGAAGGCTATATACAGGGGGTACCGGTACAGAGTCAATGTGGAGGCTATATACAGAGGGTACCGGTACCGAGTCAATGTGGAGACTATATACAGGGTGTACCGGTACAGAGTCAATGTGGAGGCTATATACAGGTGGTACCGGTACAGAGTCAATGTGGAGGCTATATACAGGGGGTACTGGTACAGAGTCATTGTGGAGGCTATATACAGGGGGTACCGGTACAGAGTCAATGTGGAGGCTATATACAGGGGGTACCGGTACAGAGTCAATGTGGAGGCTATATACAGGGGGTACCGGTGCAGAGTCAAAGTGGAGGCTATATACAGGGGGTACCGGTACCGAGTCAATGTGGAGGCTATATACAGGGGGTACCGGTACAGAGTCTATGTGAAGGCTATATACAGGGGGTACCGGTACAGAGTCAATGTGGAGGCTACATACAGGGGGTACCGGTACAGAGTCAATGTGGAGGCTATATACAGGGGGTACCGGTACAGAGTCAATGTGAAGGCTATATACAGGTGGTACCGGTACAGAGTCAATGTGAAGGCTATATACAGGGGGTACCGGTACAGAGTCAATGTGGAGGCTATATACAGGGGGTACCGGTACAGAGTCAATGTGAAGGCTATATACAGGTGGTACCGGTACAGAGTCAATGTGAAGGCTATATACAGGGGGTACCGGTACAGAGTCAATGTGGAGGCTATATACAGGGGGTACCTGCACAGAGTCTATGTGAAGGCTATATACAGGGGGTACCGGTACAGAGTCAATGTGGAGGCTATATACAGGGGGTACCGGTACAGAGTCAATGTGGAGGCTATATACAGGGGTTACCGGTACCGAGTCAATGTGGAGGCTATATACAGGGGGTACCGGTACAGAGTCTATGTGAAGGCTATATACAGGGGGTACCGGTACAGAGTCAATGTGGAGGCTATATACAGAGGGTACCGGTACCGAGTCAATGTGGAGACTATATACAGGGTGTACCGGTACAGAGTCAATGTGGAGGCTATATACAGGTGGTACCGGTACAGAGTCAATGTGGAGGCTATATACAGGGGGTACTGGTACAGAGTCATTGTGGAGGCTATATACAGGGGGTACCGGTACAGAGTCAATGTGGAGGCTATATACAGGGAGTACCGGTACAGAGTCAATGTGGAGGCTATATACAGGGGGTACCGGTGCAGAGTCAATGTGGAGGCTATATACAGGGGGTACCGGTACCGAGTCAATGTGGAGGCTATATACAGGGGGTACCGGTACAGAGTCTATGTGAAGGCTATATACAGGGGGTACCGGTACAGAGTCAATGTGGAGGCTACATACAGGGGGTACCGGTACAGAGTCAATGTGGAGGCTATATACAGGGGGTACCGGTACAGAGTCAATGTGGAGGCTATATACAGGGGGTACCGGTACAGAGTCTATGTGAAGGCTATATACAGGGGGTACCGGTACAGAGTCAATGTGGAGGCTATATACAGAGGGTACCGGTACCGAGTCAATGTGGAGACTATATACAGGGTGTACCGGTACAGAGTCAATGTGTAGGCTATATACAGGTGGTACCGGTACAGAGTCAATGTGGAGGCTATATACAGGGGGTACCGGTACAGAGTCAATGTGAAGGCTATATGCAGGGGGTACCGGTACAGAGTCAATATGGAGGTTATATACAGGGGGTACCGGTACAGAGTCAATGTGGAGGCTATATACAGGGTATTATGGTACAGAGTCAATGTGGAGGCTAATAGTCTGGGTAGCCATTTGATTAGATGTTCAGGAGTCTTATGGCTTGGGGGTAGAAGCTGTTTAGAAGCCTCTTGGACGTAGACTTGGCGCTCCGGTACTGCTTGCCGTGCGGTAGCAGAGAGAGTCTTTAACACTTTTTTGGGCCTTCCTCTGAAGGAAGCTTGGCCCCGGTGATATACTGGGCCGTACGCACTACCCTCTATAGTGCCTTACTTTTGAGGATCTGAGGACCCATGCCAAATCTTTTCAGTCTCCTGAGGGGGAACAGGTTTTGTCATGCCCTCTTCATGAGTGTCTTGGTGAGCTTGGACCATGTTCGTTTGTTGGTGATGTGGACACCAAGGAACTTGGAGCTCTCAGACAGACAGACAGTGTTGAGCTGTGGGTGTATGAGTGCTAACTAACCAGAGGGTGTGTGTTTGTTCCAGTTTACCCATCTCTGGAGTCTGAAGAGGATAACCCTGTCTTCAAATCCAGATCCAAGAAGAGGAAAGGTTCAGATACTCCATACAGCCCCACAGGTACTGTACACCTGTCTCTAATACTGTATAGATGAAAGGTTCAGACACTCTACAGCCCCCCACAGGTACACTAAACCTGTCTCTAATACTGTATAGCTGAAAGGTTCAGACACTCTATACAAAGTGTCAGTCCCATGTTTCATGAGCTGAAATTAAAGATCCCAGAAATGTCTTGCCAATTTTGTTCACAAATATGTTTATATCCTGAGGAACAGGAGAAGAGCTGTCAGACGTTATGGCATTACTCAATGACATTGACCCCAATCTCAATTCTCACTATTGAATGTGACACTCAACGTCATCACCTCGGTATGTAGTTTGAGAAATCAAATGGAAACCTGTTTACAACTCTGTACAGAAAAGAAACGGACAGAAATACTCTATTACAAGGGGGACAGCTTCCACCCCGAGCTGTTAAAAAGAGGACGTCCAAGAGGCCCGATTTTCAAATTGTGTCGTATATGCCACTCCACAGAGGATTATCTAGAAAAACACAGAGATGCGCAACAGGTTTCTAAGAGGAGGCTACTCTCCATAATGTGGCATTAGGGGAAACAGATGAACTAATACCAAAAAGCCCAACTAGGACTAAAGGACACTCTGAAATGTTCACCACCACATAGACTTTAACTCGCGCAAAGACGCTGTCAAGGGAACACTGGCTTGTTTTATCATGGGACCAGCAACAAACACAGGCTTGTTTTATCATGGGACCAGCAACAAACACTGGCTTGTTTTATCATGGGACCAGCAACAAACACAGGCTTGTTTTATCATGGGACCAGCAACAGACACTGGCTTGTTTTATCATGGGACCAGCAACAAACACAGGCTTGTTTTATCATGGGACCAGCAACAAACACGGTCTTGTTTTATCATGGGACCAGCAACAAACATGGTCTTGTTTTATCATGGGACCAGCAACAAACACGGTCTTGTTTTATCATGGGACCAGCAACAAACACTGGCTTGTTTTATCATGGGACCAGCAACAAACACTGGCTTGTTTTATCATGGGACCAGCAACAAACACTGGCTTGTTTTATCATGGGACCAGCAACAAACACTGGCTTGTTTTATCATGGGACCAGCAACAAACACGGTCTTGTTTTATCATGGGACCAGCAACAAACACGGTCTTGTTTTATCATGGGACCAGCAACAAACACGGTCTTGTTTTATCATGGGACCAGCAACAAACACTGGCTTGTTTTATCATGGGACCAGCAACAAACACGGTCTTGTTTTATCATGGGACCAGCAACAAACACGGTCTTGTTTTATCATGGGACCAGCAACAAACACTGGCTTGTTTTATCATGGGACCAGCAACAAACACGGTCTTGTTTTATCATGGGACTCAGTTCTGCCAGCTGAATTTACGAACTCACCAACTGCCAGCCAAAATGAGCCAGGCTCTTTTCCGTCCTCGTCCGAATGGTAGCTATAAATGCAGAGGCAGCACAGAGTGCAACAATATGATGAAGGGTGAATATTTCTGCCACCCACACACAGGAAAACGGTTCCTAATAAATGACATTCTTACGTGTTCCACCACCCATGTTATCAGCATTATTAAATGTCCATGTGGGCTGTGTTATGTAGGTAAAACGTCTCGTTCTCTCAAACAGAGAACTAGTGAACATAAAAGTTCAATCAGGAGAAACGACAGGGATTATCCAGTCGTAGTACATTTTAATGACCTAAAACATTACATTTCTACCTTTTAGATTTTGTGGCAGAGAGAAAGTTACGATATCAGACATCGGAGGTGATATTAATAGTACTCTGAGTTAAAGGGAATGTTTTGGGGATGTTCACCCTCCAGACATTATTTCCTGAAGGTCTTAATGATGAAATGCCTATGTATGTTGTGTTGTAAATGTGAACATGAATTAATGCCACCACTTCAGACTACTCTTGAGTTATTTTTCCTGCACTGTACCCAATGATTTATGAAAACGTGTTTGATAGGTCGATGTCCTCATTGTGGTTTCACAGACTTGTTTTATACGTTTTGTGCACACACATTATTTGAGAATGTATGAAATGAACATTGTTAAATTTGGTAACACTTGCCTTGGTTTCCCTCGACTCCAACCCCATTAGATTCATTGAACGGAAATGATACTATCCAGAGTGGTGATACTATCCAGAGTGGTGATAAATCAAATCAAATCAAATTTTATTTGTCACATACACATGGTTAGCAGATGTTAATGCGAGTGTAGCGAAATGCTTGTGCTTCTAGTTCCGACAATGCAGTAATAACCAACAAGTAATCTAACTAACAATTCCAAAACTACTACCTTATAGACACAAGTGTAAGGGGATAAAGAATATGTACATAAAGATATATGAATGAGTGATGGTACAGAGCAGCATAGGCAAGATACAGTAGATGGTATTGAGTACAGTATATACATATGAGATGAGTATGTAAACAAAGTGGCATAGTTAAAGTGGCTAGTGATACATGTATTACATAAGGATGCAGTCGATGATATAGAGTACAGTATATACGTATGCATATGAGATGAATAATGTAGGGTAAGTAACATTATATAAGGTAGCATTGTTTAAAGTGGCTAGTGATATATTTACATAATTTCCCATCAATTCCCATTATTAAAGTGGCTGGAGTTGAGTCAGTGTCAGTGTGTTGGCAGCAGCCACTCAATGTTAGTGGTGGCTGTTTCACAGTCTGATGGCCTTGAAATAGAAGCTGTTTTTCAGTCTCTCGGTCCCAGCTTTGATGCACCTGTACTGACCTCGCCTTCTGGATGATAGCGGTGTGAACAGGCAGTGGCTCGGGTGGTTGATGTCCTTGATGATCTTTATGGCCTTCCTGTAACATCGGGTGGTGTAGGTGTCCTGGAGGGCAGGTAGTTTGCCCCCAGTGATGCGTTGTGCAGACCTCACTACCCTCTGGAGAGCCTTACGGTTGAGGGCGGAGCAGTTGCCGTACCAGGCGGTGATACAGCCCGCCAGGATGCTCTCGATTGTGCATCTGTAGAAGTTTGTGAGTGCTTTTGTTGACAAGCCGAATTTCTTCAGCCTCCTGAGGTTGAAGAGGCGCTGCTGCACCTTCTTCACGATGCTGTCTGTGTGAGTGGACCAATTCAGTTTGTCTGTGATGTGTATGCCGAGGAACTTAAAACTTGCTACCCTCTCCACTACTGTTCCATCGATGTGGATAGGGGGGTGTTCCCTCTGCTGTTTCCTGAAGTCCACAATCATCTCCTTAGTTTTGTTGACGTTGAGTGTGAGGTTATTTTCCTGACACCCCACTCCGAGGGCCCTCACCTCCTCCCTGTAGGCCGTCTCGTCGTTGTTGGTAATCAAGCCTACCACTGTTGTGTCGTCCGCAAACTTGATCTTGATGACGAGCTTGGAGGGTACTAAGGTGTTGAATGCCGAGCTGTAGTCAATGAACAGCATTCTCACATCGGTATTCCTCTTGTCCAGATGGGTTAGGGCAGTGTGCAGTGTGGTTGAGATTGCATCGTCTGTGGACCTATTTGGGCGGTAAGCAAATTGGAGTGGGTCTAGGGTGTCAGGTAGGGTGGAGGTGATATGGTCCTTGACTAGTCTCTCAAAGCACTTCATGATGACGGAAGTGAGTGCTACGGGGCGGTAGTCGTTTAGCTCAGTTACCTTAACTTTCTTGGGAACAGGAACAATGGTGGCCCTCTTGAAGCATGTGGGAACAGCAGACTGGTATAGGGATTGATTGAATATGTCCGTAAACACACCGGCCAGCTGGTCTGCGCATGCTCTGAGGGCGCGGCTGGGGATGCCGTCTGGGCCTGCAGCCTTGCGAGGGTTAACACGTTTAAATGTCTTACTCACCTCGGCTGCAGTGAAGGAGAGACCGCATGTTTTCGTTGCAGGCCGTGTCAGTGGCACAGTATTGTCCTCAAAGCGGGCAAAAAAGTTATTTAGTCTGCCTGGGAGCAAGACATCCTGGTCCGTGACTGGGTTGGATTTCTTCCTGTAGTCCGTGATTGACTGTAGACCCTGCCACATGCCTCTTGTGTCTGAGCCGTTGAATTGAGATTCTACTTTGTCTCTGTACTGACGCTTAGCTTGTTTGATAGCCTTGCGGAGGGAATAGCTGCACTGTTTGTATTCGGTCATGTTACCAGACACCTTGCCCTGATTAAAAGCAGTGGTTCGCGCTTTCAGTTTCACGCGAATGCTGCCATCAATCCACGGTTTCTGGTTGGGGAATGTTTTAATCGTTGCTATGGGAACGACATCTTCAACGCACGTTCTAATGAACTCGCACACCGAATCAGCGTATTCGTCAATATTGTTATCTGACGCAATACGAAACATATCCCAGTCCACGTGATGGAAGCAGTCTTGGAGTGTGGAGTCAGCTTGGTCGGACCAGCGTTGGACAGACCTCAGCGTGGGAGCCTCTTGTTTTAGTTTCTGTCTGTAGGCAGGGATCAACAAAATGGAGTCGTGGTCAGCTTTTTTACTATCCAGAGCAGTGATACTATCCAGAGCAGTGATACTATCCAGAGTAGTGATACTATCCAGAGTGGTGATACTATCCAGAGTGGTGATACTATCCAGAGTAGTGATACTATCCAGAGCAGTGATACTATCCAGAGCAGTGATACTATCCAGAGTAGTGATACTATCCAGAATAGTGATACTATCCAGAGTAGTGATACTAGCAGTGATACTATCCAGAGCAGTGATACTATCCAGAGTAGTGATACTATCCAGAGTAGTGATACTAGTAGTGATACTATCCAGAGTGGTGATACTATCCAGAGCAGTGATACTATCCAGAGCAGTGATACTAGTGATACTATCCAGAGCAGTGATACTATCCAGAGTAGTGATACTAGCAGTGATACTATCCAGAGTAGTGATACTATCCAGAGTAGTGATACTATCCAGAGTAGTGATACTAGCAGTGATACTATCCAGAGTAGTGATACTAGCAGTGATACTATCCAGAGTAGTGATACTATCCAGAGTAGTGATACTATCCAGAGTAGTGATACTATCCAGAGTAGTGATACTATCCAGAGCAGTGATACTATCCAGAGCAGTGATACTAGCAGTGATACTATCCAGAGTAGTGATACTATCCAGAGTAGTGACACTATCCAGAGTAGTGATACTATCCAGAGTAGTGATACTAGTCAGAGCAGTGATACTATCCAGAGCAGTGATACTATCCAGAGTAGTGATACTAGTAGTGATACTATCCAGAGTGGTGATACTATCCAGAGCAGTGATACTATCCAGAGCAGTGATACTAGTGATACTATCCAGAGCAGTGATACTATCCAGAGTAGTGATACTAGCAGTGATACTATCCAGAGTAGTGATACTATCCAGAGTAGTGATACTATCCAGAGTAGTGATACTAGCAGTGATACTATCCAGAGTAGTGATACTATCCAGAGCAGTGATACTATCCAGAGCAGTGATACTAGCAGTGATACTATCCAGAGTAGTGATACTATCCAGAGTAGTGACACTATCCAGAGTAGTGATACTATCCAGAGTAGTGATACTAGTCAGAGCAGTGATACTATCCAGAGCAGTGATACTATCCAGAGTAGTGATACTATCCAGAGTAGTGATACTAGTAGTGATACTATCCAGAGTGGTGATACTATCCAGAGCAGTGATACTATCCAGAGCAGTGATACTAGTGATACTATCCAGAGCAGTGATACTATCCAGAGTAGTGATACTAGCAGTGATACTATCCAGAGTAGTGATACTATCCAGAGTAGTGATACTATCCAGAGTAGTGATACTAGCAGTGATACTATCCAGAGTAGTGATACTAGCAGTGATACTATCCAGAGTAGTGATACTATCCAGAGTAGTGATACTATCCAGAGTAGTGATACTATCCAGAGCAGTGATACTATCCAGAGCAGTGATACTAGCAGTGATACTATCCAGAGTAGTGATACTATCCAGAGTAGTGATACTATCCAGAGTAGTGATACTAATCAGAGCAGTGATACTATCCAGAGTAGTGATACTAGTCAGAGCAGTGATACTATCCAGAGCAGTGATACTAGTGATACTATCCAGAGTAGTGATACTAGCAGTGATACTATCCAGAGTAATGATACTATCCAGAGTAGTGATACTATCCAGAGTAGTGATACTATCCAGAGTAGTGATACTATCCAGAGTAGTGATACTATCCAGAGTAGTGATACTATCCAGAGTAGTGATACTATCCAGAGTAGTGTTACTATCCAGAGTAGTGATACTATCCAGAGTAGTGATACTATCCAGAGTAGTGATACTATCCAGAGTAGTGATACTATCCAGAGCAGTGATACTATCCAGAGCAGTGATACTAGCAGTGATACTATCCAGAGTAGTGATACTATCCAGAGTAGTGATACTAATCAGAGCAGTGATACTATCCAGAGTAGTGATACTAGTCAGAGCAGTGATACTATCCAGAGTAGTGATACTATCCAGAGCAGTGATACTAGTGATACTATCCAGAGCAGTGATACTATCCAGAGTAGTGATACTAGCAGTGATACTATCCAGAGTAATGATACTATCCAGAGTAGTGATACTATCCAGAGTAGTGATACTATCCAGAGTAGTGATACTATCCAGAGTAGTGATACTATCCAGAGTAGTGATACTATCCAGAGTAGTGTTACTATCCAGAGTAGTGATACTATCCAGAGTAGTGATACTATCCAGAGTAGTGATACTATCCAGAGTAGTGATACTATCCAGAGCAGTGATACTATCCAGAGCAGTGATACTAGCAGTGATACTATCCAGAGTAGTGATACTATCCAGAGTAGTGATACTAATCAGAGCAGTGATACTATCCAGAGTAGTGATACTAGTCAGAGCAGTGATACTATCCAGAGTAGTGATACTATCCAGAGCAGTGATACTAGTGATACTATCCAGAGCAGTGATACTATCCAGAGTAGTGATACTAGCAGTGATACTATCCAGAGTAGTGATACTATCCAGAGTAGTGATACTATCCAGAGTAGTGATACTAGCAGTGATACTATCCAGAGTAGTGATACTAGCAGTGATACTATCCAGAGTAGTGATACTATCCAGAGTAGTGATACTATCCAGAGTAGTGATACTATCCAGAGCAGTGATACTATCCAGAGCAGTGATACTAGCAGTGATACTATCCAGAGTAGTGATACTATCCAGAGTAGTGATACTATCCAGAGTAGTGATACTAATCAGAGCAGTGATACTATCCAGAGTAGTGATACTAGTCAGAGCAGTGATACTATCCAGAGCAGTGATACTAGTGATACTATCCAGAGTAGTGATACTAGCAGTGATACTATCCAGAGTAATGATACTATCCAGAGTAGTGATACTATCCAGAGTAGTGATACTATCCAGAGTAGTGATACTATCCAGAGTAGTGATACTATCCAGAGTAGTGATACTATCCAGAGTAGTGTTACTATCCAGAGTAGTGATACTATCCAGAGTAGTGATACTATCCAGAGTAGTGATACTATCCAGAGCAGTGATACTATCCAGAGCAGTGATACTAGCAGTGATACTATCCAGAGTAGTGATACTATCCAGAGTAGTGATACTAATCAGAGCAGTGATACTATCCAGAGTAGTGATACTAGTCAGAGCAGTGATACTATCCAGAGTAGTGATACTATCCAGAGCAGTGATACTAGCAGTGATACTATCCAGAGTAGTGATACTATCCAGAGTAGTGATACTATCCAGAGTAGTGATACTATCCAGAGTAGTGATACTATCCAGAGTAGTGATACTATCCAGAGTAGTGATACTAGTCAGAGTAGTGATACTAGTCAGAGTAGTGATACTAGTCAGAGCAGTGTGCCGGTTTCAACTGTTACCATGCACCTAAAACAAATGTAGCTCAGATTTGCAAGTGCCTTTTGAATTTTTAAGGTATCTGTGACCAACAGGTGTATATTTGTATTCCCAATCCATATATTAGGGCCAAATGTATTTATTTCAATTGACTGAATTCCTTATATGAACTGTAGCTCAGTAGTCTTTGAAATTGTTTGGTAATTTTGTACCGTATAGATGCATGCATTGTCTGAGCTGTGAAGTGAGTGTTATGTCTCTGTGGTTGCAGCGCGTGTCGGCCCCTCTGTGCTTCGTCAGGCGAGGCCGGCCAGAGAAGGAGCGCGAGTGGCGTCCATAGAGACAGGACTGGCGGCTGCTGCAGCCAAACTCACACATCAGGTTAGTAGGGAATAGTGTTGACGGGGACACACACACACACACACACCAGGTTAGTAGGGAAGAGTGTTGATGGGGGGGGACACACCAGGTTAATAGGGAAGAGTGTTGATGGGGGGGGGCACACCAGGTTAGTAGGGAAGAGTGTTGATGGGGGGGGGACACACCAGGTTAATAGGGAAGAGTGTTGATGGGGGGGGGGACACACCAGGTTAGTAGGGAAGAGTGTTGATGGGGGGGGGGGACACACCAGGTTAGTAGGGAAGAGTGTTGATGGGGGGGGGCACACCAGGTTAGTAGGGAAGAGTGATGATGGGGGGGACACACCAGGTTAGTAGGGAAGAGTGTTGATGGGGGGGACACACACACCAGGTTAGTAGGGAAGAGTGTTGATGGGGGGGGGACACACCAGGTTAGTAGGGAAGAGTGATGATGGGGGGGGGGGGGTGACACACCAGGTTAGTAGGGAAGAGTGTTGACGGGGGGGGGCACACCAGGTTAGTAGGGAAGAGTGTTGATGGGGGGGGGACACACCAGGTTAGTAGGGAAGAGTGTTGACGGGGGGGGGGGGGAACACACCAGGTTAGTAGGGAAGAGTGTTGACGGGGGGGGGCACACCAGGTTAGTAGGGAAGAGTGTTGATGGGGGGGGGACACACCAGGTTAGTAGGGAAGAGTGTTGATGGGGGGGGGGGGCACACCAGGTTAGTAGGGAAGAATGTTGATGGGGGGGGGGGGGCACACCACGTTAGTAGGGAAGAGTGTTGATGGGGGGGACACACACCAGGTTAGTAGGGAAGAGTGTTGATGGGGGACACACACACACCAGGTTAGTAGGGAAGAGTGTTGACGGGGGGGGGGCACACCAGGTTAGTAGGGAAGAGTGATGATGGGGGGGGGGGGACACACCAGGTTAGTAGGGAAGAGTGTTGACGGGGGGGGCACACCAGGTTAGGAGGGAAGAGTGATGTTGAGGGGGGGAACTCACCAGTGGTGGAGCAGCATCACCTCAGGGTTATGTCCCTCTAGTCATCACCTCAGGGTTATATCCCTCTAGTCATCACCTCAGGGTTATATCCCTCTAGTCATCACCTCAGGGTTATATCCCTCTAGTCATCACCTCAGGGTTATGTTCCTCTAGTCATCACCTCAGGGTTATGGTCCTCTAGTCATCACCTCAGGGTTATGTCCCTCTAGTCATCACCTCAGGGTTATGTTCCTCTAGTCATCACCTCAGGGTTATGTCCCTCTAGTCATCACCTCAGGGTTATGGTCCTCTAGTTGTCTCACCTCAGGGTTATATCCCTCTAGTCATCACCTCAGGGTTATGGTCCTCTAGTCATCACCTCAGGGTTATGGTCCTCTAGTCATCACCTCAGGGTTATGTCCCTCTAGTCATCACCTCAGGATTATATCCCTCTAGTCATCACCTCAGGGTTATATCCCTCTAGTCATCACCTCAGGGTTATGTCCCTCTAGTCATCACCTCAGGGTTATGTCCCTCTAGTCATCACCTCAGGGTTATGTTCCTCTAGTCATCACCTCAGGGTTATATCCCTCTAGTCATCACCTCAGGGTTATATCCCTCTAGTCATCACCTCAGGGTTATATCCCTCTAGTCATCACCTCAGGGTTATATCCCTCTAGTCATCACCTCAGGGTTATATCCCTCTAGTCATCACCTCAGGGTTATATCCCTCTAGTTGTCTCACCTCAGGGTTATGTCCCTCTAGTCATCACCTCAGGGTTATATCCCTCTAGTCATCACCTCAGGGTTATATCCCTCTAGTCATCACCTCAGGGTTATGTCCCTCTAGTCATCACCTCAGGGTTATATCCCTCTAGTCATCACCTCAGGGTTATATCCCTCTAGTCATCACCTCAGGGTTATATCCCTCTAGTCATCACCTCAGGGTTATATCCCTCTAGTCATCACCTCAGGGTTATGGTCCTCTAGTCTCACCTCAGGGTTATATCCCTCTAGTCATCACCTCAGGGTTATGTCCCTCTAGTCATCACCTCAGGGTTATGTCCCTCTAGTCATCACCTCAGGGTTATATCCCTCTAGTCATCACCTCAGGGTTATGTTCCTCTAGTCATCACCTCAGGGTTATGTTCCTCTAGTCATCACCTCAGGGTTATGTTCCTCTAGTCATCACCTCAGGGTTATGTCCCTCTAGTCATCACCTCAGGGTTATATCCCTCTAGTCATCACCTCAGGGTCAGGGCTCGGGGGTTCTGTGTTAATATTTGTTTCTTCCAGAAGGAGCAGCAGAAGACCAAGAATAAGCAGAAGAGCACAAAAAAGAAGCCCCCTGCTGCTTTGAGAGAGGAGGAGGAAGAGGAGGAGCCAGTGAGGAAGCTGAGTAGGGACAGCAGTTCTCCAGAACCAGACGCGGGCCGGGACTCCGAGCCTGGTCAGACCGACCATGAATACTCCTCTGGGGCAGGAGGGAAGCAGGCTGGGGGGCCCCAACCCATGGCCCCTGGAGTCTTTCTTACACAGAGACGACCCTCCACATTTTCATCATCTCACAACAATAACAACAACAACACAGCCAAGGGGGAACGAGGAGCCGCAGGAGGAGCAGGTGGAGCAGGGAAGGGTGACGCAAAGGGCGAAGGTAAGTGATTTCATCCACAGGGAAATACCACACATTCCATACTGTTGGTTGGTGTGGTGTAACATTCAGTAAAGAGCCTCACCACTCACTGGTGCCCCTATTATATACACTGGTGCCCATGTTATATACACTGGTGCCCCTATTATATACACTGGTGCCCCTGTTATATACACTGGTGCCCCTATTATATACACTGGTGCCCCTATTATTTACACTGGTGCCCCTATTATTTACAATGGTGCCCCTATAAAAACACTGGTGCCCCTATTATATACACTGGTGCCCCTATAAAAAAAACACTGGTGCCCCTATTATTTACACGGGTGCCCCTATTATTTACACTGGTGCCCCTATTATTTACACTGGTGCCCCTATTATATACACTGGTGCCCCTATAAAAAACACTGGTGCCCCTATTATATACACTGGTGCCCCTATAAAAAACACTGGTGCCCCTATTATTTACACGGGTGCCCCTATTATTTACACAGGTGCCCCTATTATATGTCCTGGTGCCCCTATTATTTACACTGGTGCCCCTATTATATACACCGGTGCCCCTATTATATACACCAGTGCCCCAATTATATACACCGGTGCCCCTCTATTTACACTGATGCCCCTGTTTTATACACTGGTGCCCCTATTATATACACTGGTGCCCCTATAAAAAACACGGGTGCCCCTATTATTTACACTGGTGCCCCTATAAAAACACTGGTGCCCCTATTATATACACTGGTGCCCCTATAAAAAACACTGGTGCCCCTATTATTTACACGGGTGCCCCTATTATTTACACTGGTGCCCCTATAAAAAAAACTGGTGCCCCTATTATATACACTGGTGCCCCTATAAAAAACACTGGTGCCCCTATTATTTACACTGGTGCCCCTATTATTTACACTGGTGCCCCTATTATTTACACCAGTGCCCCTATTATATACACCGGTGCCCCTATTATATACACCAGTGCCCCAATTATATACACCGTTGCCCCTCTATTTACACTGGTGCCCCTGTTTTATACACTGGTGCCCCTATTATATATCCTGGTGCCCCTATTATATACACCGGTGCCCCTATTATATACACCTGTGCCCCTATTATATGGTATCCCTATTATATACACTGGTGCCCCTATTATATATCCTGGTGCCCCTATTATATACACTGGTGCCCCTATTATTTACACCGGTGCCCCTATTATATACACCGGTGCCCCTATTATATACACTGGTGCCCCTATTATATACACTGGTGCCCCTATTATATATCCTGGTGCCCCTATTATATACACTGGTGCCCCTATTCTATATCCCGGTGCCCCTATTATATATCCTGATGCCCCTATTCTATATCCCGGTGCCCCTATTATATATCCTGGTGCCCCTATTATATATCCTGGTGTCCCTATTCTATATCCCGGTGCCCCTATTATATATCCCGGTGCCCCTATTATATATCCTGGTGCCCCTATTATATATCCCGGTGCCCCTATTATATTTCCCGGTGCCCCTATTATATATCCCGGTGCACCTATTATATATCCCGGTGCCCCTATTATATATCCCGGCGCACCTATTATATATCCCGGCGCCCCTATTATATATCCCGGTGCACCTATTATATATCCCGGCGCACCTATTATATATCCCGGTGCCCCTATTATATATCATGGTGCACCTATTATATACACCGGTGCCCCTATTATATATCCTGGTGCACCTATTATATACGCCGGTGCCCCTATTATATACACCGGTGCCCCTATTATATATCCCGGTGCCCCTATTATATATCCTGGTGCCCCTATTATATATCCTGGTGCCCCTGTTTATATATCCCGGGGCCCTATTATATACACCGGTGCCCCTATCATATATATCCTGGTGTCCCTATTCTATATCCCGGTGCCCCTATTATATATCCCGGTGCCCCTATTATATATCCTGGTGCCCCTATTATATATCCCGGTGCCCCTATTATATATCCCGGTGCCCCTATTATATATCCCGGTGCACCTATTATATATCCCGGTGCCCCTATTATATATCCCGGCGCACCTATTATATATCCCGGCGCCCCTATTATATATCCCGGTGCACCTATTATATATCCCGGCGCACCTATTATATATCCCGGTGCCCCTATTCTATATCCTGGTGCCCCTATTATATACCCTGGTGCCCCTGTTATATATCCCGGTGCCCCTATTATATATCCTGGTGCCCCTATTATATATCCTGGTGTCCCTATTCTATATCCCGGTGCCCCTATTATATATCCCGGTGCCCCTATTATATATCCTGGTGCCCCTATTATATATCCCGGTGCCCCTATTATATATCCCGGTGCCCCTATTATATATCCCGGTGCACCTATTATATATCCCGGTGCCCCTATTATATATCCCGGCGCACCTATTATATATCCCGGTGCCCCTATTATATATCCCGGTGCACCTATTATATATCCCGGCGCACCTATTATATATCCCGGTGCCCCTATTATATATCCTGGTGCACCTATTATATACACCGGTGCCCCTATTATATATCCTGGTGCCCCTATTATATATCCGGGCGCCCCTGTTTATATATCCCGGGGCCCCTATTATATTTCCCGGTGCCCCTATTATATATCCCGGTGCACCTATTATATATCCCGGTGCCCCTATTATATATCCCGGCGCACCTATTATATATCCCGGCGCCCCTATTATATATCCCGGTGCACCTATTATATATCCCGGCGCACCTATTATATATCCCGGTGCCCCTATTATATATCATGGTGCACCTATTATATACACCGGTGCCCCTATTATATATCCTGGTGCACCTATTATATACGCCGGTGCCCCTATTATATACACCGGTGCCCCTATTATATATCCCGGTGCCCCTATTATATATCCTGGTGCCCCTATTATATATCCTGGTGCCCCTGTTTATATATCCCGGGGCCCTATTATATACACCGGTGCCCCTATCATATATATCCTGGTGTCCCTATTCTATATCCCGGTGCCCCTATTATATATCCCGGTGCCCCTGTTATATACACCGGTGCCCCTATTATATATCCTGGTGCCCCTATTATATACCCCGGTGCCCCTGTTATATATCCTGGTGCCCCTATTATATATCCTGGTGCCCCTATTATATACCCTGGTGCCCCTATTATATATCCTGGTACCCCTATTATATATACTGCTAATCATATTATATACACCGGTGCCCCTATTATATATCCTGGTGCCCCTATTATATATCCTGGTACCCCTATTATATATACTGCTAATCATATTATATACACCGGTGCCCCTATCATATATATCCTGGTGCCCCTGTTATATACACCGGTGCCCCTATTATATATCCTGGTGCCCCTATTATATACCCCGGTGCCCCTGTTATATATCCTGGTGCCCCTATTATATATCCTGGTGCCCCTATTATATACCCTGGTGCCCCTATTATATATCCTGGTACCCCTATTATATATACTGCTAATCATATTATATACACCGGTGCCCCTATTATATATCCTGGTGCCCCTATTATATATCCTGGTACCCCTATTATATATACTGCTAATCATATTATATACACCGGTGCCCCTGTTATATACCCTGGTGCCCCTATTATATACCCTGGTGCCCCTGTTATATATCCTGGTGCCCCTATTATATATCCTGGTGCCCCTGTTATATACACCGGTGCCCCTATTATATATCCTGGTGCCCCTGTTATATACCCTGGTGCCCCTGTTATATATCCTGGTGCCCCTATTATATACCCTGGTGCCCCTGTTATATATCCCGGTGCCCCTATTATATACACCGGTGCCCCTGTTATATATCCTGGTGCCCCTATTATATACACCGGTGCCCCTGTTATATATCCTGGTGCCCCTATTATATACACCGGTGCCCCTGTTATATATCCTGGTGCCCCTATTATATATCCTGGTGCCCCTATTATATACCCTGGTGCCCCTGTTATATACCCTGGTGCCCCTATTATATATCCTGGTGCCCCTGTTATATACCCTGGTGCCCCTGTTATATATCCTGGTGCCCCTATTATATACCCTGGTGCCCCTGTTATATACCCTGGTGCCCCTATTATATATCCTGGTGCCCCTGTTATATACCCTGGTGCCCCTGTTATATACCCTGGTGCCCCTGTTATATATCCCGGTGCCCCTATTATATACACCGGTGCCCCTGTTATATATCCTGGTGCCCCTATTATATACACCGGTGCCCCTGTTATATATCCTGGTGCCCCTATTATATACACCGGTGCCCCTGTTATATATCCTGGTGCCCCTATTATATATCCTGGTGCCCCTATTATATACCCTGGTGCCCCTGTTATATACCCTGGTGCCCCTGTTATATATCCTGGTGCCCCTATTATATATACTGCTAATCATATTATATACACTGGTTTCCCTTACTATATTTATACTTGTGCACACATGTTTCACATCCACATTGTACTAAATAATCTTAGAGTCACTGTTGAATTCCTCTTTCTGCTTTCATGTGCCCCTCAGCGAAGCGGCTAAAGAAAGGCATGGCGACGGCCAAACAGAGACTAGGAAAGATCCTCAAGATCCACCGCAACGGGAAGCTCCTCCTGTAACAGGAAGTGACTCGCTACGGAGCATTGCCATTGGCTCCTGCAGTACTCTTAGCATATGAACTGGCTCCATCTCCTTTCCTTTGATTGGTGCTGGGCTAACAGACAGACTGAAACAGTCAACATTGGTTTTGCCTATACTTAAAAGTGTACAGAATAATTGCTAGAAATATTTTTTAAGAAAAATGTGTCATTTTACTACAGTCAGTTTATCAGGGGGTCGCTATGCTATGCGTTAAACTAGGGCTGCGGCCCAAATGTCAGCCTATTCCCTTTATAGTGCCCTGGTCAAAAGTAGTGCGCTACAAAGGGAATAGGCTGCCATTTGGACCGCGACCCAGAAGTACATCCAGGACCCTGAAAGTATCCCTTCCATGTGTTCAGTTGGACGGGTTAAAGATAGTTTATAGAGAATTCATTCCTACTATTTCGATGGGGGTTATCATTAACCTTGCAATATTTGTTTTAGAATTTAAGAAATAATTTTTGCTTTCTGTCCTCCCCAGACCAGACTTAGCCTGAAATACAGTCTGTTTGTGCTAACATTCCACCCCCAGACATGTTAGGTGACGAGGAGTGGAATGTTAGCACAGACTGTATTTCTCCACACTAGATACACTCACCTCCACGCTATTCCTTTGTTTGCTAAGCACTATCAGTTACGATATATTTATTGTCCTAATATACTGTTTCATGTCATAGACGTGGAAAGGAAAGCCAACAAGGAACTTAATAAAATAACTTGCGAAGGGAATTTCAGATGTCAGATATGTCAATATGATGATGGTTCCAGTGTTCAAATGGATTTCTCTGAACGGTTTGTAACAGAAACACAATAAGGAATGGTGTCTTTCTTTTAACTAATGTTTCACACCCAAACAAACATATCAACATTATTTCACAATGTGCCATTACTTCCGTTTCAAGACTATCTTAAGATAGATATTGTGATTATAGACCGTATGAATTAGCTACTTTAAAGACTGTAAAACAAATAACCAAATGTGTAATATTTTGTTCTAAATTAGTACAAACACTATATTACCACAGCTGACAGTCACAGTAAATGATCCTTAATGGGATATAATGTGGTATTATTGTCATGCTTGATTTAATAAGGATTTATTTCGTATTTCCATATCAATATTCCATAATCTAACATTGACTGTATTGCCAGTCAATTGAAACTCTCTATCCCAAATGGCACCCTATTCACTATATAGTGCACTACTTTAGACCAGGGCCCTATTCCCTATGTAGTGGCCAACTTTAGACCAGGGCCCATATCTAACTCTCTAAAGGAGGATCGTTATTGAAACACTAATCATGGGCTCCTGAAGATGCTGTAAATCCCATGTGTTCTATGATGATAGGCCTCATCCAGCTCTCTCACTGTGGCTACATGGGGATACTTTCACTCCTCTGTTGGCTTTAAGGCAGCAACATAGCCTTCATCACTGAAATATGCATCATTTCTATGGCTTGTTATTCACAGTACAGTATGTAGAATGTAGCTTGTACATAGCCTTTTACAGGAATACTTTTTGTATCCTTTTTTTTCTCCCTTAATATTTCATTATTATACATTTCTACTAGTTTTTTATTATAAACCAAATATATGTGAATATATAGACATTAGTGTTTTTGATTTGACCAATGTTAGTTTTATGTTTGTTTTTAACATTGTCATTTGTTATTAGACTATAAGGTGTTGCCTGGAAAACAACTGAAGAACAAAATAACATCAATTGTTGTATGGCCTTACATTACTACATACACACAGCTACATTACTACATTACTACATACACACAGCTACATTACATTACTACATACACACAGATACATTACTACATACACACAGCTACATTACTACATTACTACATACACACAGCTACATTACATTACTACATACACACAGCTACATTACATTACTACATACACACAGCTACATTACTACATTACTACATACACACAGCTACATTACATTACTACATACACACAGCTACATTACATTACTACATACACACAGCTACATTACTACATACACACAGCTACATTACTACATACACACATCTACATTACATTACCACATAGACACAGCTACATTACTACATTACTACATACACACAGCTACATTACATTACTACATACACACAGCTACATTACATTACTACATACACACAGCTACATTACTACATTACTACATACACACAGCTACATTACATTACTACATACACACAGCTACATTACATTACTACATACACACAGCTACATTACTACATTACTACATACACACAGCTACATTACATTACTACATACACACAGCTACATTACATTACTACATACACACAGCTACATTACATTACTACATACACACAGCTACATTACTACATTACTACATACACACAGCTACATTACCACATTCACACAGCTACATTACTACATTACTACATACACACAGCTACATTACATTACTACATACACACAGCTACATTACTACATACACACAGCTACATTACTACATACACACAGCTAGATTACATTACTACATACACACAGCTACATTACTACATACACACAGCTACATTACTACATACACACAGCTACATTACATTACTACATACACACAGCTACATTACATTACTACATACACACAGCTACATTACATTACCACATACGCACAGCTACATTACATTACTACATACACACAGCTACATTACATTACCACATACACACAGCTACATTACATTACTACATACACACAGCTACATTACTACATACACACAGCTACATTACTACATAGACACAGCTACATTACTACATACACACAGCTACATTACATTACTACATACACACAGCTACATTACATTACTACATACACACAGCTACATTACTACATTACTACATACACACAGCTACATTACATTACTACATACACACAGCTACATTACTACATTACTACATACACACAGCTACATTACTACATACACACAGCTACATTACTACATACACACAGCTACATTACTACATACACACAGCTACATTACTACATACACACAGCTACATTACTACATACACGCAGCTACATTACTACATACACACAGCTACATTACTAGATTCACACAGCTACATTACTACATACACACAGCTACATTACTACATACACACAGCTACATTACATTACTACATACACACAGCTACATTACTACATACACACAGCTACATTACTACATACACACAGCTACATTACATTACTACATACACACAGCTACATTACTACATACACACAGCTACATTACATTACTACATACACACAGCTACATTACATTACTACATACACACAGCTACATTACTACATACACACAGCTACATTACTACATTACTACATACACACAGCTACATTACTACATTACTACATACACACAGCTACATTACATTACTACATACACACAGCTACATTACTACATACACACAGCTACATTACATTACTACATACACACAGCTACATTACATTACTACATACACACAGCTACATTACTACATACACACAGCTACATTACATTACTACATACACACAGCTACATTACTACATTACTACATACACACAGCTACATTACTACATACACACAGCTACATTACTACATACACACAGCTACATTACATTACTACATACACACAGCTACATTACATTACTACATACACACAGCTACATTACCACATACACACAGCTACATTACATTACCACATAACACACAGCTACATTACATTACTACATACACACAGCTACATTACTACATACACACAGCTACATTACTACATACAACAGCTACATTACATTACCACATACACACAGCTACATTACTACATTACTACATACACACAGCTACATTACTACATTACTACATACACACAGCTACATTACATTACTACATACACACAGCTACATTACTACATTACTACATACACACAGCTACATTACATTACTACATACACACAGCTACATTACTACATACACACAGCTACATTACTACATTCACACAGCTACATTACATTACTACATACACACAGCTACATTACATTACTACATACACACAGCTACATTACTACATACACACAGCTACATTACTACATACACACAGCTACATTACTACATAACACAGCTACATTACATACCTACATACACCACAGCTACATTACTACATACACACAGCTACATTACTACATACACACAGCTCATACATTACTACATACACACAGCTACATTACATTACTACATACACACAGCTACATTACTACATACACACAGCTACATTACATTACTACATACACACAGCTACATTACATTACTACATACACACCGCTACATTACATTACTACATACACACAGCTACATTACTACATAGACACAAGCTACATTACTACATAACACACAGCTACATTACTACATACACACAGCTACATTACATTACTACATACACACAGCTACATTACATTACCACATACACACAGCTACATTACTACATACACACAGCTACATTACATTACTACATACACACAGCTACATTACTACATACACCACAGCTACCATTACATTACTACATACCACACAGCTACATTACTACATACACACAGCTACATTACTACATACACACAGCTACATTACTACATACACACAGCTACATTACTACATACACACAGCTACATTACATTACCACATACACACAGCTACATTACTACATACACACAGCTACATTACATTACTACATACACACAGCTACATTACATTACTACATACACACAGCTACATTACTACATACACACAGCTACATTACTACATACACACAGCTACATTACTACATACACACAGCTACATTACATTACTACATACACACAGCTACATTACATTACCACATACACACAGCTACATTACATTACCACATACACACAGCTACATTACTACATACACACAGCTACATTACTACATACACACAGCTACATTACATTACTACATACACACAGCTACATTACTACATACACACAGCTACATTACATTACCACATACACACAGCTACATACTACATACACACAGCTACATTACATTACCACATACACACAGCTACATTACATTACCACATACACACAGCTACATTACATTACTACATACACACAGCTACATTACTACATTACTACATACACACAGCTACATTACTACATACACACAGCTACATTACTACATACACACAGCTACATTACATTACTACATACACACCGCTACATTACATTACTACATACACACAGCTACATTACTACATTACTACATACACACAGCTACATTACTACATTACTACATACACACAGCTACATTACTACATTACTACATACACACAGCTACATTACATTACTACATACACACAGCTACATTACATTACTACATACACACAGCTACATTACTACATACACACAGCTACATTACTACATACACACAGCTACATTACTACATACACACAGCTACATTACTACATACACACAGCTACATTACTACATACACACAGCTACATTACTACATACACACAGCTACATTACATTACTACATACACACAGCTACATTACTACATACACACAGCTACATTACTACATACACACAGCTACATTACTACATACACACAGCTACATTACTACATACACACAGCTACATTACATTACTACATACACACAGCTACATTACTACATACACACAGCTACATTACATTACTACATACACACAGCTACATTACTACATACACACAGCTACATTACTACATACACACAGCTACATTACTACATAGACACAGCTACATTACTACATACACACATCTACATTACATTACTACATACACACAGCTACATTACTACATACACACAGCTACATTACTAGATTCACACAGCTACATTACATTACTACATACACACAGCTACATTACTACATAGACACAGCTACATTACTACATAGACACAGCTACATTACTACATACACACAGCTACATTACTACATAGACACAGCTACATTACTACATACACACATCTACATTACATTACTACATACACACAGCTACATTACTACATACACACAGCTACATTACTAGATTCACACAGCTACATTACATTACTACATAGACACAGCTACATTACTACATACAACCAGCTGCGTTACATTACTACATACACACAGATACAGTACCTATCAAAAATTTGGACACCTAGTCATTCCGGGGTTTTTCTTTATTTTTACTATTTTCTACATTGTAGATTAATAGTGAAGATGTCAAAACTATGAAATAACACATACGGAAACATAAAGGTGTTAAGCAAATCAATATACATTTTTTTGTTGTTGAGATAATTCAAAGTAGCCACCCTTTGCCTTGATGACTACTTTTCACACTCTTGGCATTCTCTCAACCAGCTTCAAGAGGTAGTCACCTGGAATGCGTTTCAGTTAACAGGTGTGCCTTGTTTAAAGTTAATTTGTGGAATTTCTTACCTTTTTAGTTATTACATGATTCCATATGTGTTATTTCCTGATTTTGATGTCTTCACTATTATTCTACAATGTAAAAATAAAGAAAAACCATTGAATGAGTAGGTGTGTCCAAACTATGACTGGTACTGTATATTACATTACTACATACACACAGCTACATTACTACATACACACAGCTACATTACTACATACACACAGCTAACTTATTATGATTGTGTTCAAGAGAGGATGCTTTGAGAAGAAAAACCCCCACAAATATATAAAAAACTAAGTTTCAAGGACCAATCTCTTGTTTTATGTTCTAATAGCGGTTCCAGACGGTTCCAGATTATTTTAGTAGCACCTTGTGAAGGGTTCTCCGTGTCCGTAATGTAATTTATTCATGTTGTTCGCTATTTTATACTTGTACAATTCATATGAGTTTTGTTTTTTGATATTTTGTCAGCCTGTGAATTAAATACCCCCTACTTAGCAAGTTAGTTCCACTACGTTGTTCATGTCGTCACTGTGCCTTCAGTTCAATCATGTTTTGTTTGTTTGTTTCATATTGGTTTCACAACTCACTCTGTCATCAGTGAAGACGTTACATATATGATTATAATTATTATGAATTATCATCCATGTTGAAAAACCATCAGGCAATCGATTTGATTTTGATGTAAAACGTCATTATTAAAATCATTTTTCCGTAAGGTTTGTTAATGTACTGTTTGATAGCAGTGTATCAGATAATGAGAACAACAGAACTCTTTCAGGTTTTATTTGTACATGAATACAGTACATGTATTGCTTTGTCGTGGTTTATTTTTGTATGTCCAAACTATTAAATGGATACACTGGTATACCTGTTGTACTGTCTGTCTACCCTCACAGAGTACATATTACACAATACACTACATACTGTAGTAATGTATCCTGTTGGGATGGTTCACCTCTATAGAACATACTGTAGTAATGTATCCTGTTGGGATGGTTCACCTCTATAGAACATACTGTAGTAATGTAGTAATGTATCCTGTTGGGATGGTTCACCTCTATAGAACATACTGTAGTCATGTAGTAATGTATCCTGTTGGGATGGTTCACCTCTATAGAACATACTGTAGTAATGTATCCTGTTGGGATGGTTCACCTCTATAGACCATACTGTAGTAATGTAGTAATGTATCCTGTTGGGATGGTTCACCTCTATAGATCATACTGTAGTAATGTATCCTGTTGGGATGGTTCACCTCTATAGAACATACTGTAGTCATGTAGTAATGTATCCTGTTGGGATGGTTCACCTCTATAGAACATACTGTAGTAATGTATCCTGTTGGGATGGTTCACCTCTATAGAACATACTGTAGTAATGTAGTAATGTATCCTGTTGGGATGGTTCACCTCTATAGAACATACTGTAGTAATGTAGTAATGTATCCTGTTGGGATGGTTCACCTCTATAGATCATACTGTAGTAATGTAGTAATGTATCCTGTTGGGATGGTTCACCTCTATAGAACATACTGTAGTAATGTATCCTGTTGGGATGGTACACCTCTATAGAACATACTGTAGTAATGTAGTAATGTATCCTGTTGGGATGGTTCACCTCTATAGAACATACTGTAGTAATGTATCCTGTTGGGATGGTTCACCTCTACAGAACATACTGTAGTAATGTAGTAATGTATCCTGTTGGGATGGTTCACCTCTATAGAACATACTATAGTAATGTATCCTGTTGGGATGGTACACCTCTACAGAACATGCTGTAGTAATGTAGTAATGTATCCTGTTGGGATGGTTCACCTCTATAGAACATACTGTAGTAATGTATCCTGTTGGGATGGTTCACCTCTATAGAACATACTGTAGTAATGTAGTAATGTATCCTGTTGGGATGGTTCACCTCTATAGAACATACTGTAGTAATGTAGTAATGTATCCTGTTGGGATGGTTCACCTCTATAGAACATACTGTAGTAATGTAGTAATGTATCCTGTTGGGATGGTTCACCTCTATAGAACATACTGTAGTAATGTAGTAATGTATCCTGTTGGGATGGTTCACCTCTATAGAACATACTGTAGTAATGTATCCTGTTGGGATGGTTCACCTCTATAGAACATACTGTAGTAATGTATCCTGTTGGGATGGTTCACCTCTATAGAACATACTGTAGTAATGTATCCTGTTGGGATGGTTCACCTCTATAGAACATACTGTAGTAATGTAGTAATGTATCCTGTTGGGATGGTTCACCTCTATAGAACATACTGTAGTCATGTAGTAATGTATCCTGTTGGGATGGTTCACCTCTATAGAACATACTGTAGTAATGTATCCTGTTGGGATGGTTCACCTCTGTAGACCATACTGTAGTAATGTAGTAATGTATCCTGTTGGGATGGTTCACCTCTATAGATCATACTGTAGTAATGTATCCTGTTGGGATGGTTCACCTCTATAGAACATACTGTAGTAATGTATCCTGTTGGGATGGTACACCTCTATAGAACATACTGTAGTAATGTAGTAATGTATCCTGTTGGGATGGTTCACCTCTATAGAACATACTGTAGTAATGTATCCTGTTGGGATGGTTCACCTCTACAGAACATACTGTAGTAATGTAGTAATGTATCCTGTTGGGATGGTTCACCTCTATAGAACATACTGTAGTAATGTATCCTGTTGGGATGGTACACCTCTACAGAACATGCTGTAGTAATGTAGTAATGTATCCTGTTGGGATGGTTCACCTCTATAGAACATACTGTAGTAATGTATCCTGTTGGGATGGTTCACCTCTATAGAACATACTGTAGTAATGTAGTAATGTATCCTGTTGGGATGGTTCACCTCTATAGAACATACTGTAGTAATGTAGTAATGTATCCTGTTGGGATGGTTCACCTCTATAGAACATACTGTAGTAATGTAGTAATGTATCCTGTTGGGATGGTTCACCTCTATAGAACATACTGTAGTAATGTAGTAATGTATCCTGTTGGGATGGTTCACCTCTATAGAACATACTGTAGTAATGTATCCTGTTGGGATGGTTCACCTCTATAGATCATACTGTAGTAATGTAGTAATGTATCCTGTTGGGATTGTTCACCTCTATAGAACATACTGTAGTAATGTATCCTGTTGGGATGGTTCACCTCTATAGATCATACTGTAGTAATGTAGTAATGTATCCTGTTGGGATGGTTCACCTCTATAGAACATACTGTAGTAATGTATCCTGTTGGGATGGTTCACCTCTATAGAACGTACTGTAGTAATGTATCCTGTTGGGATGGTTCACCTCTATAGAACATACTGTAGTAATGTATCCTGTTGGGATGGTTCACCTCTATAGAAAATACTGTAGTAATGTAGTAATGTATCCTGTTGGGATGGTTCACCTCTATAGAACATACTGTAGTCATGTAGTAATGTATCCTGTTGGGATGGTTCACCTCTATAGAACATACTGTAGTAATGTATCCTGTTGGGATGGTTCACCTCTATAGAACATACTGTAGTAATGTGGTAATGTATCCTGTTGGGATGGTTCACCTCTATAGATCATACTGTAGTAATGTAGTAATGTATCCTGTTGGGATGGTTCACCTCTATAGAACATACTGTAGTAATGTATCCTGTTGGGATGGTACACCTCTATAGAACATACTGTAGTAATGTAGTAATGTATCCTGTTGGGATGGTTCACCTCTATAGAACATACTGTAGTAATGTAGTAATGTATCCTGTTGGGATGGTTCACCTCTATAGAACATACTGTAGTCATGTAGTAATGTATCCTGTTGGGATGGTTCACCTCTATAGAACATACTGTAGTAATGTATCCTGTTGGGATGGTTCACCTCTGTAGACCATACTGTAGTAATGTAGTAATGTATCCTGTTGGGATGGTTCACCTCTATAGATCATACTGTAGTAATGTATCCTGTTGGGATGGTTCACCTCTATAGAACATACTGTAGTAATGTATCCTGTTGGGATGGTACACCTCTATAGAACATACTGTAGTAATGTAGTAATGTATCCTGTTGGGATGGTTCACCTCTATAGAACATACTGTAGTAATGTATCCTGTTGGGATGGTTCACCTCTACAGAACATACTGTAGTAATGTAGTAATGTATCCTGTTGGGATGGTTCACCTCTATAGAACATACTGTAGTAATGTATCCTGTTGGGATGGTACACCTCTACAGAACATGCTGTAGTAATGTAGTAATGTATCCTGTTGGGATGGTTCACCTCTATAGAACATACTGTAGTAATGTATCCTGTTGGGATGGTTCACCTCTATAGAACATACTGTAGTAATGTAGTAATGTATCCTGTTGGGATGGTTCACCTCTATAGAACATACTGTAGTAATGTGGTAATGTATCCTGTTGGGATGGTTCACCTCTATAGAACATACTGTAGTAATGTAGTAATGTATCCTGTTGGGATGGTTCACCTCTATAGAACATACTGTAGTAATGTAGTAATGTATCCTGTTGGGATGGTTCACCTCTATAGAACATACTGTAGTAATGTAGTAATGTATCCTGTTGGGATGGTTCACCTCTATAGAACATACTGTAGTAATGTATCCTGTTGGGATGGTTCACCTCTATAGAACATACTGTAGTAATGTATCCTGTTGGGATGGTTCACCTCTATAGAACATACTGTAGTAATGTATCCTGTTAGGATGGTTCACCTCTGTAGACCATACTGTAGTAATGTAGTAATGTATCCTGTTGGGATGGTTCACCTCTATAGATCATACTGTAGTAATGTATCCTGTTGGGATGGTTCACCTCTATAGAACATACTGTAGTAATGTATCCTGTTGGGATGGTACACCTCTATAGAACATACTGTAGTAATGTAGTAATGTATCCTGTTGGGATGGTTCACCTCTATAGAACATACTGTAGTAATGTATCCTGTTGGGATGGTTCACCTCTACAGAACATACTGTAGTAATGTAGTAATGTATCCTGTTGGGATGGTTCACCTCTATAGAACATACTGTAGTAATGTATCCTGTTGGGATGGTACACCTCTACAGAACATGCTGTAGTAATGTAGTAATGTATCATGTTGGGATGGTTCACCTCTATAGAACATACTGTAGTAATGTATCCTGTTGGGATGGTTCACCTCTATAGAACATACTGTAGTAATGTAGTAATGTATCCTGTTGGGATGGTTCACCTCTATAGAACATACTGTAGTAATGTAGTAATGTATCCTGTTGGGATGGTTCACCTCTATAGAACATACTGTAGTAATGTAGTAATGTATCCTGTTGGGATGGTTCACCTCTATAGAACATACTGTAGTAATGTAGTAATGTATCCTGTTGGGATGGTTCACCTCTATAGAACATACTGTAGTAATGTAGTAATGTATCCTGTTGGGATGGTTCACCTCTATAGAACATACTGTAGTAATGTATCCTGTTGGGATGGTTCACCTCTATAGATCATACTGTAGTAATGTAGTAATGTATCCTGTTGGGATTGTTCACCTCTATAGAACATACTGTAGTAATGTATCCTGTTGGGATGGTTCACCTCTATAGATCATACTGTAGTAATGTAGTAATGTATCCTGTTGGGATGGTTCACCTCTATAGAACATACTGTAGTAATGTATCCTGTTGGGATGGTTCACCTCTATAGAACGTACTGTAGTAATGTATCCTGTTGGGATGGTTCACCTCTATAGAACATACTGTAGTAATGTATCCTGTTGGGATGGTTCACCTCTATAGAAAATACTGTAGTAATGTAGTAATGTATCCTGTTGGGATGGTTCACCTCTATAGAACATACTGTAGTCATGTAGTAATGTATCCTGTTGGGATGGTTCACCTCTATAGAACATACTGTAGTAATGTATCCTGTTGGGATGGTTCACCTCTATAGAACATACTGTAGTAATGTGGTAATGTATCCTGTTGGGATGGTTCACCTCTATAGATCATACTGTAGTAATGTAGTAATGTATCCTGTTGGGATGGTTCACCTCTATAGAACATACTGTAGTAATGTATCCTGTTGGGATGGTACACCTCTATAGAACATACTGTAGTAATGTAGTAATGTATCCTGTTGGGATGGTTCACCTCTATAGAACATACTGTAGTAATGTAGTAATGTATCCTGTTGGGATGGTTCACCTCTATAGAACATACTGTAGTCATGTAGTAATGTATCCTGTTGGGATGGTTCACCTCTATAGAACATACTGTAGTAATGTATCCTGTTGGGATGGTTCACCTCTGTAGACCATACTGTAGTAATGTAGTAATGTATCCTGTTGGGATGGTTCACCTCTATAGATCATACTGTAGTAATGTATCCTGTTGGGATGGTTCACCTCTATAGAACATACTGTAGTAATGTATCCTGTTGGGATGGTACACCTCTATAGAACATACTGTAGTAATGTAGTAATGTATCCTGTTGGGATGGTTCACCTCTATAGAACATACTGTAGTAATGTATCCTGTTGGGATGGTTCACCTCTACAGAACATACTGTAGTAATGTAGTAATGTATCCTGTTGGGATGGTTCACCTCTATAGAACATACTGTAGTAATGTATCCTGTTGGGATGGTACACCTCTACAGAACATGCTGTAGTAATGTAGTAATGTATCCTGTTGGGATGGTTCACCTCTATAGAACATACTGTAGTAATGTATCCTGTTGGGATGGTTCACCTCTATAGAACATACTGTAGTAATGTAGTAATGTATCCTGTTGGGATGGTTCACCTCTATAGAACATACTGTAGTAATGTAGTAATGTATCCTGTTGGGATGGTTCACCTCTATAGAACATACTGTAGTAATGTAGTAATGTATCCTGTTGGGATGGTTCACCTCTATAGAACATACTGTAGTAATGTAGTAATGTATCCTGTTGGGATGGTTCACCTCTATAGAACATACTGTAGTAATGTATCCTGTTGGGATGGTTCACCTCTATAGATCATACTGTAGTAATGTATCCTGTTGGGATGGTTCACCTCTATAGAACATACTGTAGTAATGTATCCTGTTGGGATGGTTCACCTCTATAGAACATACTGTAGTAATGTAGTAATGTATCCTGTTGGGATGGTTCACCTCTATAGAACATACTGTAGTCATGTAGTAATGTATCCTGTTGGGATGGTTCACCTCTATAGAACATACTGTAGTAATGTATCCTGTTGGGATGGTTCACCTCTGTAGACCATACTGTAGTAATGTAGTAATGTATCCTGTTGGGATGGTTCACCTCTATAGATCATACTGTAGTAATGTATCCTGTTGGGATGGTTCACCTCTATAGAACATACTGTAGTAATGTATCCTGTTGGGATGGTACACCTCTATAGAACATACTGTAGTAATGTAGTAATGTATCCTGTTGGGATGGTTCACCTCTATAGAACATACTGTAGTAATGTATCCTGTTGGGATGGTTCACCTCTACAGAACATACTGTAGTAATGTAGTAATGTATCCTGTTGGGATGGTTCACCTCTATAGAACATACTGTAGTAATGTATCCTGTTGGGATGGTACACCTCTACAGAACATGCTGTAGTAATGTAGTAATGTATCCTGTTGGGATGGTTCACCTCTATAGAACATACTGTAGTAATGTATCCTGTTGGGATGGTTCACCTCTATAGAACATACTGTAGTAATGTAGTAATGTATCCTGTTGGGATGGTTCACCTCTATAGAACATACTGTAGTAATGTAGTAATGTATCCTGTTGGGATGGTTCACCTCTATAGAACATACTGTAGTAATGTAGTAATGTATCCTGTTGGGATGGTTCACCTCTATAGAACATACTGTAGTAATGTAGTAATGTATCCTGTTGGGATGGTTCACCTCTATAGAACATACTGTAGTAATGTAGTAATGTATCCTGTTGGGATGGTTCACCTCTATAGAACATACTGTAGTAATGTAGTAATGTATCCTGTTGGGATGGTTCACCTCTATAGAACATACTGTAGTAATGTATCCTGTTGGGATGGTTCACCTCTATAGATCATACTGTAGTAATGTAGTAATGTATCCTGTTGGGATTGTTCACCTCTATAGAACATACTGTAGTAATGTATCCTGTTGGGATGGTTCACCTCTATAGATCATACTGTAGTAATGTAGTAATGTATCCTGTTGGGATGGTTCACCTCTATAGAACATACTGTAGTAATGTATCCTGTTGGGATGGTTCACCTCTATAGAACGTACTGTAGTAATGTATCCTGTTGGGATGGTTCACCTCTATAGAACATACTGTAGTAATGTATCCTGTTGGGATGGTTCACCTCTATAGAAAATACTGTAGTAATGTAGTAATGTATCCTGTTGGGATGGTTCACCTCTATAGAACATACTGTAGTCATGTAGTAATGTATCCTGTTGGGATGGTTCACCTCTATAGAACATACTGTAGTAATGTATCCTGTTGGGATGGTTCACCTCTATAGAACATACTGTAGTAATGTGGTAATGTATCCTGTTGGGATGGTTCACCTCTATAGATCATACTGTAGTAATGTAGTAATGTATCCTGTTGGGATGGTTCACCTCTATAGAACATACTGTAGTAATGTATCCTGTTGGGATGGTACACCTCTATAGAACATACTGTAGTAATGTAGTAATGTATCCTGTTGGGATGGTTCACCTCTATAGAACATACTGTAGTAATGTAGTAATGTATCCTGTTGGGATGGTTCACCTCTATAGAACATACTGTAGTCATGTAGTAATGTATCCTGTTGGGATGGTTCACCTCTATAGAACATACTGTAGTAATGTATCCTGTTGGGATGGTTCACCTCTGTAGACCATACTGTAGTAATGTAGTAATGTATCCTGTTGGGATGGTTCACCTCTATAGATCATACTGTAGTAATGTATCCTGTTGGGATGGTTCACCTCTATAGAACATACTGTAGTAATGTATCCTGTTGGGATGGTACACCTCTATAGAACATACTGTAGTAATGTAGTAATGTATCCTGTTGGGATGGTTCACCTCTATAGAACATACTGTAGTAATGTATCCTGTTGGGATGGTTCACCTCTACAGAACATACTGTAGTAATGTAGTAATGTATCCTGTTGGGATGGTTCACCTCTATAGAACATACTGTAGTAATGTATCCTGTTGGGATGGTACACCTCTACAGAACATGCTGTAGTAATGTAGTAATGTATCCTGTTGGGATGGTTCACCTCTATAGAACATACTGTAGTAATGTATCCTGTTGGGATGGTTCACCTCTATAGAACATACTGTAGTAATGTAGTAATGTATCCTGTTGGGATGGTTCACCTCTATAGAACATACTGTAGTAATGTAGTAATGTATCCTGTTGGGATGGTTCACCTCTATAGAACATACTGTAGTAATGTAGTAATGTATCCTGTTGGGATGGTTCACCTCTATAGAACATACTGTAGTAATGTAGTAATGTATCCTGTTGGGATGGTTCACCTCTATAGAACATACTGTAGTAATGTATCCTGTTGGGATGGTTCACCTCTATAGAACATACTGTAGTAATGTAGTAATGTATCCTGTTGGGATTGTTCACCTCTATAGAACATACTGTAGTAATGTATCCTGTTGGGATGGTTCACCTCTATAGATCATACTGTAGTAATGTAGTAATGTATCCTGTTGGGATGGTTCACCTCTATAGAACATACTGTAGTAATGTATCCTGTTGGGATGGTTCACCTCTATAGAACGTACTGTAGTAATGTATCCTGTTGGGATGGTTCACCTCTATAGAACATACTGTAGTAATGTATCCTGTTGGGATGGTTCACCTCTATAGAACATACTGTAGTAATGTAGTAATGTATCCTGTTGGGATGGTTCACCTCTATAGAACATACTGTAGTCATGTAGTAATGTATCCTGTTGGGATGGTTCACCTCTATAGAATATACTGTAGTAATGTATCCTGTTGGGATGGTTCACCTCTATAGAACATACTGTAGTAATGTGGTAATGTATCCTGTTGGGATGGTTCACCTCTATAGATCATACTGTAGTAATGTAGTAATGTATCCTGTTGGGATGGTTCACCTCTATAGAACATACTGTAGTAATGTATCCTGTTGGGATGGTACACCTCTATAGAACATACTGTAGTAATGTAGTAATGTATCCTGTTGGTATGGTTCACCTCTATAGAACATACTGTAGTAATGTATCCTGTTGGGATGGTTCACCTCTACAGAACATACTGTAGTAATGTAGTAATGTATCCTGTTGGGATGGTTCACCTCTATAGAACATACTGTAGTAATGTATCCTGTTGGGATGGTACACCTCTACAGAACATGCTGTAGTAATGTAGTAATGTATCCTGTTGGGATGGTTCACCTCTATAGAACATACTGTAGTAATGTATCCTGTTGGGATGGTTCACCTCTATAGAACATACTGTAGTAATGTAGTAATGTATCCTGTTGGGATGGTTCACCTCTATAGAACATACTGTAGTAATGTAGTAATGTATCCTGTTGGGATGGTTCACCTCTATAGAACATACTGTAGTAATGTAGTAATGTATCCTGTTGGGATGGTTCACCTCTATAGAACATACTGTAGTAATGTATCCTGTTGGGATGGTTCACCTCTATAGATCATACTGTAGTAATGTAGTAATGTATCCTGTTGGGATGGTTCACCTCTATAGATCATACTGTAGTAATGTGTCCTGTTGGGATGGTTCACCTCTATAGAACATACTGTAGTAATGTATCCTGTTGGGATGGTTCACCTCTATAGATCATACTGTATGTGTCCTTATGTGTTTCAGACATAAGGAAGTGGATGGCTGCAAACTTTCTACTATTAAACTCGGACAAAACAGAGATGCTTGTTCTAGGTCCCAAGAAACAAAGAGATCTTCTGTTGAATCTGACAATTAATCTTAATGGTTGTACAGTCGTCTCAAATAAAACTGTGAAGGACCTCGGCGTTACTCTGGACCCTGATCTCTCTTTTGAAGAACATATCAAGACCATTTCGAGGACAGCTTTTTTCCATCTACGTAACATTGCAAAAATCAGAAACTTTCTGTCCAAAAATGATGCAGAAAAATTAATCCATGCTTTTGTCACTTCTAGGTTAGACTACTGCAATGCTCTATTTTCCGGCTACCCGGATAAAGCACTAAATAAACTTCAGTTAGTGCTAAATACGGCTGCTAGAATCCTGACTAGAACCAAAAAATTTGATCATATTACTCCAGTGCTAGCCTCTCTACACTGGCTTCCTGTCAAAGCAAGGGCTGATTTCAAGGTTTTACTGCTAACCTACAAAGCATTACATGGGCTTGCTCCTACCTATGTCTCTGATTTGGTCCTGCCGTACATACCTACACGTACGCTACGGTCACAAGACGCAGGCCTCCTAATTGTCCCTAGAATTTCTAAGCAAACAGCTGGAGGCAGGGCTTTCTCCTATAGAGCTCCATTTTTATGGAACGGTCTGCCTACCCATGTCAGAGAGGCAAACTCGGTCTCAACCTTTAAGTCTTTACTGAAGACTCATCTCTTCAGTGGGTCATATGATTGAGTGTAGTCTGGCCCAGGAGTGGGAAGGTGAACGGAAAGGCTCTGGAGCAACGAACCGCCCTTGCTGTCTCTGCCTGGCCGGTTCCCCTCTTTCCACTGGGATTCTCTGCCTCTAACCCTATTACAGGGGCTGAGTCACTGGCTTGCTGGGGCTCTCTCATGCCGTCCCTGGGGGGGGTGCGTCACCTGAGTGGGTTGATTCACTGTTGTGGTCATCCTGTCTGGGTTGGCGCCCCCCCCCCTTGGGTTGTGCCGTGGCGGAGATCTTTGTGGGCTATACTCAGCCTTGTCTCAGGATGGTAAGTTGGTGGTTGAAGATATCCCTCTAGTGGTGTGGGGGCTGTGCTTTGGCAAAGTGGGTGGGGTTATATCCTTCCTGTTTGGCCCTGTCCGGGGGTGTCCTCGGATGGGGCCACAGTGTCTCCTGACCCCTCCTGTCTCAGCCTCCAGTATTTATGCTGCAGTAGTGTATGTGTCGGGGGGCTGGGGTCAGTTTGTTATATCTGGAGTACTTCTCCTGTCCTATTCGGTGTCCTGTGTGAATCTAAGTGTGCGTTCTCTAATTCTCTCCTTCTCTCTTTCTTTCTCTCTCTCGGAGGACCTGAGCCCTAGGACCATGCCCCAGGACTACCTGACATGATGACTCCTTGCTGTCCCCAGTCCACCTGGCCATGCTGCTGTTCCAGTTTCAACTGACCTGAGCCCTAGGACCATGCCCCAGGACTACCTGACATGATGACTCCTTGCTGTCCCCAGTCCACCTGGCCATGCTGCTGCTCCAGTTTCAACTTCCACCTGACTATGCTGCTGCTCCAGTTTCAACTGTTCTGCCTTATTATTATTCGACCATGCTGGTCATTTATGAACATTTGAACATCTTGGCCATGTTCTGTTATAATCTCCACCCGGCACAGCCAGAAGAGGACTGGCCACCCCACATAGCCTGGTTCCTCTCTAGGTTTCTTCCTAGGTATTGGCCTTTCTAGGGAGTTTTTCCTAGCCACCGTGCTTCTACACCTGCATTGCTTGCTGTTTGGGGTTTTAGGCTGGGTTTCTGTACAGCACTTTGAGATATCAGCTGATGTACGAAGGGCTATATAAATAAAATTGATTTGATTTGATTTGATTAGTAATGTAGTAATGTATCCTGTTGGGATGGTTCACCTCTATAGAACATACTGTAGTAATGTAGTAATGTATCCTGTTGGGATGGTTCACCTCTATAGAACATACTGTAGTAATGTATCCTGTTGGGATGGTTCACCTCTATAGAACATACTGTAGTAATGTAGTAATGTATCCTGTTGGGATGGTTCACCTCTATAGAACATACTGTAGTAATGTAGTAATGTATCCTGTTGGGATGGTTCACCCCTATAGAACATACTGTAGTAATGTATCCTGTTGGGATGGTTCACCCCTATAGAACATACTGTAGTAATGTATCCTGTTGGGATGGTTCACCTCTATAGAACATACTGTAGTAATGTAGTAATGTATCCTGTTGGGATGGTTCACCTCTATAGAACATACTGTAGTAATGTATCCTGTTGGGATGGTTCACCTCTATAGAACATACTGTAGTAATGTAGTAATGTATCCTGTTGGGATGGTTCACCTCTATAGAACATACTGTAGTAATGTATCCTGTTGGGATGGTTCACCTCTATAGAACATACTGTAGTAATGTAGTAATGTGTCCTGTTGGGATGGTTCACCTCTATAGAACATACTGTAGTAATGTAGTAATGTATCCTGTTGGGATGGTTCACCTCTATAGGACATACTGTAGTAATGTATCCTGTTGGGATGGTACACCTCTATAGAACATACTGTAGTAATGTATCCTGTTGGGATGGTTCACCTCTATAGAACATACTGTAGTAATGTAGTAATGTATCCTGTTGGGATGGTTCACCTCTATAGAACATACTGTAGTAATGTATCCTGTTGGGATGGTACACCTCTATAGAACATACTGTAGTAATGTAGTAATGTATCCTGTTGGGATGGTTCACCTCTATAGAACATACTGTAGTAATGTATCCTGTTGGGATGGTTCACCTCTATAGATCATACTGTAGTAATGTATCCTGTTGGGATGGTTCACCTCTATAGAACATACTGTAGTAATGTATCCTGTTGGGATGGTACACCTCTATAGAACATACTGTAGTAATGTAGTAATGTATCCTGTTGGGATGGTTCACCTCTATAGAACATACTGTAGTAATGTATCCTGTTGGGATGGTTCACCTCTACAGAACATACTGTAGTAATGTAGTAATGTATCCTGTTGGGATGGTTCACCTCTATAGAACATACTGTAGTAATGTATCCTGTTGGGATGGTACACCTCTACAGAACATGCTGTAGTAATGTAGTAATGTATCCTGTTGGGATGGTTCACCTCTATAGAACATACTGTAGTAATGTATCCTGTTGGGATGGTTCACCTCTATAGAACATACTGTAGTAATGTAGTAATGTATCCTGTTGGGATGGTTCACCTCTATAGAACATACTGTAGTAATGTAGTAATGTATCCTGTTGGGATGGTTCACCTCTATAGAACATACTGTAGTAATGTAGTAATGTATCCTGTTGGGATGGTTCACCTCTATAGAACATACTGTAGTAATGTAGTAATGTATCCTGTTGGGATGGTTCACCTCTATAGAACATACTGTAGTAATGTATCCTGTTGGGATGGTTCACCTCTATAGAACATACTGTAGTAATGTAGTAATGTATCCTGTTGGGATTGTTCACCTCTATAGAACATACTGTAGTAATGTATCCTGTTGGGATGGTTCACCTCTATAGATCATACTGTAGTAATGTAGTAATGTATCCTGTTGGGATGGTTCACCTCTATAGAACATACTGTAGTAATGTATCCTGTTGGGATGGTTCACCTCTATAGAACGTACTGTAGTAATGTATCCTGTTGGGATGGTTCACCTCTATAGAACATACTGTAGTAATGTATCCTGTTGGGATGGTTCACCTCTATAGAACATACTGTAGTAATGTAGTAATGTATCCTGTTGGGATGGTTCACCTCTATAGAACATACTGTAGTCATGTAGTAATGTATCCTGTTGGGATGGTTCACCTCTATAGAATATACTGTAGTAATGTATCCTGTTGGGATGGTTCACCTCTATAGAACATACTGTAGTAATGTGGTAATGTATCCTGTTGGGATGGTTCACCTCTATAGATCATACTGTAGTAATGTAGTAATGTATCCTGTTGGGATGGTTCACCTCTATAGAACATACTGTAGTAATGTATCCTGTTGGGATGGTACACCTCTATAGAACATACTGTAGTAATGTAGTAATGTATCCTGTTGGTATGGTTCACCTCTATAGAACATACTGTAGTAATGTATCCTGTTGGGATGGTTCACCTCTACAGAACATACTGTAGTAATGTAGTAATGTATCCTGTTGGGATGGTTCACCTCTATAGAACATACTGTAGTAATGTATCCTGTTGGGATGGTACACCTCTACAGAACATGCTGTAGTAATGTAGTAATGTATCCTGTTGGGATGGTTCACCTCTATAGAACATACTGTAGTAATGTATCCTGTTGGGATGGTTCACCTCTATAGAACATACTGTAGTAATGTAGTAATGTATCCTGTTGGGATGGTTCACCTCTATAGAACATACTGTAGTAATGTAGTAATGTATCCTGTTGGGATGGTTCACCTCTATAGAACATACTGTAGTAATGTAGTAATGTATCCTGTTGGGATGGTTCACCTCTATAGAACATACTGTAGTAATGTATCCTGTTGGGATGGTTCACCTCTATAGATCATACTGTAGTAATGTAGTAATGTATCCTGTTGGGATGGTTCACCTCTATAGATCATACTGTAGTAATGTGTCCTGTTGGGATGGTTCACCTCTATAGAACATACTGTAGTAATGTATCCTGTTGGGATGGTTCACCTCTATAGATCATACTGTATGTGTCCTTATGTGTTTCAGACATAAGGAAGTGGATGGCTGCAAACTTTCTACTATTAAACTCGGACAAAACAGAGATGCTTGTTCTAGGTCCCAAGAAACAAAGAGATCTTCTGTTGAATCTGACAATTAATCTTAATGGTTGTACAGTCGTCTCAAATAAAACTGTGAAGGACCTCGGCGTTACTCTGGACCCTGATCTCTCTTTTGAAGAACATATCAAGACCATTTCGAGGACAGCTTTTTTCCATCTACGTAACATTGCAAAAATCAGAAACTTTCTGTCCAAAAATGATGCAGAAAAATTAATCCATGCTTTTGTCACTTCTAGGTTAGACTACTGCAATGCTCTATTTTCCGGCTACCCGGATAAAGCACTAAATAAACTTCAGTTAGTGCTAAATACGGCTGCTAGAATCCTGACTAGAACCAAAAAATTTGATCATATTACTCCAGTGCTAGCCTCTCTACACTGGCTTCCTGTCAAAGCAAGGGCTGATTTCAAGGTTTTACTGCTAACCTACAAAGCATTACATGGGCTTGCTCCTACCTATGTCTCTGATTTGGTCCTGCCGTACATACCTACACGTACGCTACGGTCACAAGACGCAGGCCTCCTAATTGTCCCTAGAATTTCTAAGCAAACAGCTGGAGGCAGGGCTTTCTCCTATAGAGCTCCATTTTTATGGAACGGTCTGCCTACCCATGTCAGAGAGGCAAACTCGGTCTCAACCTTTAAGTCTTTACTGAAGACTCATCTCTTCAGTGGGTCATATGATTGAGTGTAGTCTGGCCCAGGAGTGGGAAGGTGAACGGAAAGGCTCTGGAGCAACGAACCGCCCTTGCTGTCTCTGCCTGGCCGGTTCCCCTCTTTCCACTGGGATTCTCTGCCTCTAACCCTATTACAGGGGCTGAGTCACTGGCTTGCTGGGGCTCTCTCATGCCGTCCCTGGGGGGGGTGCGTCACCTGAGTGGGTTGATTCACTGTTGTGGTCATCCTGTCTGGGTTGGCGCCCCCCCCCTTGGGTTGTGCCGTGGCGGAGATCTTTGTGGGCTATACTCAGCCTTGTCTCAGGATGGTAAGTTGGTGGTTGAAGATATCCCTCTAGTGGTGTGGGGGCTGTGCTTTGGCAAAGTGGGTGGGGTTATATCCTTCCTGTTTGGCCCTGTCCGGGGGTGTCCTCGGATGGGGCCACAGTGTCTCCTGACCCCTCCTGTCTCAGCCTCCAGTATTTATGCTGCAGTAGTTTATGTGTCGGGGGGCTGGGGTCAGTTTGTTATATCTGGAGTACTTCTCCTGTCCTATTCGGTGTCCTGTGTGAATCTAAGTGTGCGTTCTCTAATTCTCTCCTTCTCTCTTTCTTTCTCTCTCTCGGAGGACCTGAGCCCTAGGACCATGCCCCAGGACTACCTGACATGATGACTCCTTGCTGTCCCCAGTCCACCTGGCCATGCTGCTGTTCCAGTTTCAACTGACCTGAGCCCTAGGACCATGCCCCAGGACTACCTGACATGATGACTCCTTGCTGTCCCCAGTCCACCTGGCCATGCTGCTGCTCCAGTTTCAACTTCCACCTGACTGTGCTGCTGCTCCAGTTTCAACTGTTCTGCCTTATTATTATTCGACCATGCTGGTCATTTATGAACATTTGAACATCTTGGCCATGTTCTGTTATAATCTCCACCCGGCACAGCCAGAAGAGGACTGGCCACCCCACATAGCCTGGTTCCTCTCTAGGTTTCTTCCTAGGTATTGGCCTTTCTAGGGAGTTTTTCCTAGCCACCGTGCTTCTACACCTGCATGCTTGCTGTTTGGGGTTTTAGGCTGGGTTTCTGTACAGCACTTTGAGATATCAGCTGATGTACGAAGGGCTATATAAATAAAATTGATTTGATTTGATTTGATTAGTAATGTAGTAATGTATCCTGTTGGGATTGTTCACCTCTATAGAACATACTGTAGTAATGTATCCTGTTGGGATGGTTCACCCCTATAGAACATACTGTAGTAATGTATCCTGTTGGGATGGTTCACCTCTATAGAACATACTGTAGTAATGTAGTAATGTATCCTGTTGGGATGGTTCACCTCTATAGAACATACTGTAGTAATGTATCCTGTTGGGATGGTTCACCTCTATAGAACATACTGTAGTAATGTAGTAATGTATCCTGTTGGGATGGTTCACCTCTATAGAACATACTGTAGTAATGTATCCTGTTGGGATGGTTCACCTCTATAGAACATACTGTAGTAATGTAGTAATGTGTCCTGTTGGGATGGTTCACCTCTATAGAACATACTGTAGTAATGTAGTAATGTATCCTGTTGGGATGGTTCACCTCTATAGGACATACTGTAGTAATGTATCCTGTTGGGATGGTACACCTCTATAGAACATACTGTAGTAATGTATCCTGTTGGGATGGTTCACCTCTATAGAACATACTGTAGTAATGTAGTAATGTATCCTGTTGGGATGGTTCACCTCTATAGAACATACTGTAGTAATGTATCCTGTTGGGATGGTACACCTCTATAGAACATACTGTAGTAATGTAGTAATGTATCCTGTTGGGATGGTTCACCTCTATAGAACATACTGTAGTAATGTATCCTGTTGGGATGGTTCACCTCTATAGAACATACTGTAGTAATGTATCCTGTTGGGATGGTTCACCTCTATAGAACATACTGTAGTAATGTAGTAATGTATCCTGTTGGGATGGTTCACCTCTATAGAACATACTGTAGTAATGTATCCTGTTGGGATGGTTCACCTCTATAGTACATTCTGTAGTAATGTAGTAATGTATCCTGTTGGGATGGTTCACCTCTATAGATCATACTGTAGTAATGTAGTAATGTATCCTGTTGGGATGGTTCACCTCTATAGAACATACTGTAGTAATGTATCCTGTTGGGATGGTACACCTCTATAGAACATACTGAAGTAATGTATCCTGTTGGGATGGTTCACCTCTATAGAACATACTGTAGTAATGTATCCTGTTGGGATGGTTCACCTCTATAGAACATACTGTAGTAATGTAGTAATGTATCCTGTTGGGATGGTTCACCTCTATAGAACATACTGTAGTAATGTAGTAATGTATCCTGTTGGGATGGTTCACCTCTATAGAACATACTGTAGTAATGTAGTAATGTATCCTGTTGGGATGGTTCACATCTATAGAACATACTGTAGTAATGTATCCTGTTGGGATGGTTCACCTCTATAGAACATACTGTAGTAATGTAGTAATGTGTCCTGTTGGGATGGTTCACCTCTATAGAACATACTTTAGTAATGTAGTAATGTATCCTGTTGGGATGGTTCACCTCTATAGAACATACTGTAGTAATGTAGTAATGTATCCTGTTGGGATGGTTCACCTCTATAGAACATACTGTAGTAATGTAGTAATGTATCCTGTTGGGATGGTTCACCTCTATAGAACATACTGTAGTAATGTATCCTGTTGGGATGGTTCACCTCTATAGAACATACTGTAGTAATGTAGTAATGTATCCTGTTGGGATGGTTCACCTCTATAGAACATACTGTAGTAAAGTATCCTGTTGGGATGGTTCACCTCTATAGATCATACTGTAGTAATGTAGTAATGTATCCTGTTGGGATGGTTCACCTCTATAGAACATACTGTAGTAATGTAGTAATGTATCCTGTTGGGATGGTTCACCTCTATAGTACATACTGTAGTAATGTAGTAATGTATCCTGTTGGGATGGTACACCTCTATAGAACATACTGTAGTAATGTAGTAATGTATCCTGTTGGGATGGTTCACCTCTATAGAACATACTGTAGTAATGTAGTAATGTATCCTGTTGGGATGGTTCACCTCTATAGAACATACTGTAGTAATGTATCCTGTTGGGATGGTTCACCTCTATAGATCATACTGTAGTAATGTAGTAATGTATCCTGTTGGGATTGTTCACCTCTATAGAACATACTGTAGTAATGTATCCTGTTGGGATGGTTCACCCCTATAGAACATACTGTACTAATGTATCCTGTTGGGATGGTTCACCTCTATAGAACATACTGTAGAAATGTATCCTGTTGGGATGGTTCACCTCTATAGAACATACTGTAGTAATGTAGTAATGTATCCTGTTGGGATGGTTCACCTCTATAGAACATACTGTAGTAATGTATCCTGTTGGGATGGTTCACCTCTATAGAACGTACTGTAGTAATGTAGTAATGTGTCCTGTTGGGATGGTTCACCTCTATAGAACATACTGTAGTAATGTAGTAATGTATCCTGTTGGGATGGTTCACCTCTATAGGACATACTGTAGTAATGTATCCTGTTGGGATGGTACACCTCTATAGAACATACTGTAGTAATGTATCCTGTTGGGATGGTTCACTTCTATAGGACATACTGTAGTAATGTAGTAATGTATCCTGTTGGGATGGTTCACCTCTATAGAACATACTGTAGTAATGTATCCTGTTGGGATGGTACACCTCTATAGAACATACTGTAGTAATGTAGTAATGTATCCTGTTGGGATGGTTCACCTCTATAGATCATACTGTTGTAATGTAGTAATGTATCCTGTTGGGATGGTTCACCTCTATAGAACATACTGTAGTAATGTATCCTGTTGGGATGGTTCACCTCTATAGAACATACTGTAGTAATGTAGTAATGTATCCTTTTGGGATGGTTCACCTCTACAGAACATACTGTAGTAATGTAGTAATGTATCCTGTTGGGATGATTCACCTCTATAGAACATACTGTAGTAATGTATCCTGTTGGGATGGTTCACCTCTATAGAACATACTGTAGTAATGTATCCTGTTGGGATGGTACACCTCTATAGAACATACTGTAGTAATGTATCCTGTTGGGATGGTTCACCTCTATAGAACATACTGTAGTAATGTAGTAATGTATCCTGTTGGGATGGTTCACCTCTATAGAACATACTGTAGTAATGTAGTAATGTATCCTGTTGGGATGGTTCACCTCTATAGAACATACTGTAGTAATGTATCCATTTGGGATGGTACACCTCTATAGAACATACTGTAGTAATGTAGTAATGTATCCTGTTGGGATGGTTCACCTCTATAGAACATACTGTAGTAATGTATCCTGTTGGGATGGTACACCTCTATAGAACATACTGTAGTAATGTAGTAATGTATCCTGTTGGGATGGTTCACCTCTATAGATCATACTGTAGTAATGTAGTAATGTATCCTGTTGGGATGGTTCACCTCTATAGAACATACTGTAGTAATGTATCCTGTTGGGATGGTTCACCTCTATAGAACATACTGTAGTAATGTATCCTGTTGGGATGGTTCACCTCTATAGAACATACTGTAGTAATGTAGTATTGTATCCTGTTGGGATGGTTCACCTCTATAGAACATACTGTAGTAATGTATCCTGTTGGGATGGTTCACCTCTATAGAACATTCTGTAGTAATGTAGTAATGTATCCTGTTGGGATGGTTCACCTCTATAGATCATACTGTAGTAATGTAGTAATGTATCCTGTTGGGATGGTTCACCTCTATAGAACATACTGTAGTAATGTATCCTGTTGGGATGGTTCACCTCTATAGAACATACTGTAGTAATGTATCCTGTTGGGATGGTTCACCTCTATAGAACATACTGTAGTAATGTAGTAATGTATCCTGTTGGGATGGTTCACCTCTATAGAACATACTGTACTAATGTATCCTGTTGGAATGGGTCACCTCTATAGAACATACTGTAGTAATGTAGTAATGTGTCCTGTTGGGATGGTTCACCTCTATAGAACATACTGTAGTAATGTAGTAATGTATCCTGTTGGGATGGTTTGCCTCTATAGAACATACTGTAGTAGTGTAGTAATGTATCCTGTTGGGATGGTTCACCTCTATAGAACATACTGTAGTAATGTATCCTGTTGGGATGGTTCACCTCTATAGAACATACTGTAGTAATGTAGTAATGTATCCTGTTGGGATGGTTCACCTCTATAGAACATACTGTAGTAATGTATCCTGTTGGGATGGTTCACCTCTATAGAACATACTGTAGTAATGTATCCTGTTGGAATGGGTCACCTCTATAGAACATACTGTATTAATGTAGTAATGTGTCCTGTTGGGATGGTTCATCTCTATAGAACATACTGTAGTAATGTAGTAATGTATCCTGTTGGGATGGTTCACCTCTATAGAACATACTGTAGTAATGTAGTAATGTATCCTGTTGGGATGGTTCACCTCTATAGAACATACTGTAGTAATGTAGTAATGTATCCTTTTGGGATGGTTCACCTCTACAGAACATACTGTAGTAATGTAGTAATGTATCCTGTTGGGATGGTTCACCTCTATAGAACATACTGTAGTAATGTATCCTGTTGGGATGGTTCACCTCTATAGAACATACTGTAGTAATGTATCCTGTTGGGATGGTACACCTCTATAGAACATACTGTAGTAATGTATCCTGTTGGGATGGTTCACCTCTATAGAACATACTGTAGTAATGTAGTAATGTATCCTGTTGGGATGGTTCACCTCTATAGAACATACTGTAGTAATGTATCCTGTTGGGATGGTTCACCTCTATAGAACATACTGTAGTAATGTAGTAATATATCCTGTTGGGATGGTTCACCTCTATAGCACATACTGTAGTAATGTATCCTGTTGGGATGGTTCACCTCTATAGATCATACTGTAGTAATGTAGTAATGTATCCTGTTGGGATGGTACACCTCTATAGCACATACTGTAGTAATGTATCCTGTTGGGATGGTTCACCTCTATAGAACATACTGTAGTAATGTAGTAATGTATCCTGTTGGGATGGTTCACCTCTATAGAACATACTGTAGTAATGTATCCTGTTGGGATGGTTCACCTCTATAGGACATACTGTAGTAATGTATCCTGTTGGGATGGTTCACCTCTATAGAACATACTGTAGTAATGTATCCTGTTGGGATGGTTCACCTCTATAGAACATACTGTAGTAATGTAGTAATGTATCCTGTTGGGATGGTTCACCTCTATAGAACATACTGTAGTAATGTATCCTGTTGGGATGGTTCACCTCTATAGATCATACTGTAGTAATGTAGTAATGTATCCTGTTGGGATGGTTCACCTCTATAGAACATACTGTAGTAATGTAGTAATGTATCCTGTTGGGATGGTTCACCTCTATAGTACATACTGTAGTAATGTAGTAATGTATCCTGTTGGGATGGTACACCTCTATAGAACATACTGTAGTAATGTAGTAATGTATCCTGTTGGGATGGTTCACCTCTATAGAACATACTGTAGTAATGTAGTAATGTATCCTGTTGGGATGGTTCACCTCTATAGAACATACTGTAGTAATGTATCCTGTTGGGATGGTTCACCTCTATAGATCATACTGTAGTAATGTAGTAATGTATCCTGTTGGGATGGTTCACCTCTATAGAACATACTGTAGAAATGTATCCTGTTGGGATGGTTCACCTCTATAGAACATACTGTAGTAATGTAGTAATGTATCCTGTTGGGATGGTTCACCTCTACAGAACATACTGTAGTAATGTAGTAATGTATCCTGTTGGGATGGTTCACCTCTATAGAACATACTGTAGTAATGTATCCTGTTGGGATGGTTCACCTCTATAGAACATACTGTAGTAATGTAGTAATGTATCCTGTTGGGATGGTTCACCTCTATAGAACATACTGTAGTAATGTATCCTGCTGGGATGGTTCACCTCTATAGAACATACTGTAGTAATGTAGTAATGTGTCCTGTTGGGATGGTTCACCTCTATAGAACATACTGTAGTAATGTAGTAATGTATCCTGTTGGGATGGTTCACCTCTATAGGACATACTGTAGTAATGTATCCTTTTGGGATGGTACACCTCTATAGAACATACTGTAGTAATGTATCCTGTTGGGATGGTTCACCTCTATAGAACATACTGTAGTAATGTAGTAATGTATCCTGTTGGGATGGTTCACCTCTTTAGAACATACTGTAGTAATGTATCCTGTTGGGATGGTACACCTCTATAGAACATACTGTAGTAATGTAGTAATGTATCCTGTTGGGATGGTTCACCTCTATAGATCATACTGTAGTAATGTAGTAATGTATCCTGTTGGGATGGTTCACCTCTATAGAACATACTGTAGTAATGTATCCTGTTGGGATGGTTCACCTCTATAGAACATACTGTAGTAATGTATCCTGTTGGGATGGTTCACCTCTATAGAACATACTGTAGTAATGTAGTAATGTATCCTGTTGGGATGGTTCACCTCTATAGAACATACTGTAGTAATGTATCCTGTTGGGATGGTTCACCTCTATAGAACATTCTGTAGTAATGTAGTAATGTATCCTGTTGGGATGGTTCACCTCTATAGATCATAATGTAGTAATGTATCCTGTTGGGATGGTTCACCTCTATAGAACATACTGTAGTAATGTATCCTGTTGGGATGGTTCACCTCTATAGAACATACTGTAGTAATGTATCCTGTTGGGATGGTTCACCTCTATAGAACATACTGTAGTAATGTATCCTGTTGGAATGGGTCACCTCTATAGAACATACTGTAGTAATGTAGTAATGTGTCCTGTTGGGATGGTTCACCTCTATAGAACATACTGTAGTAATGTAGTAATGTATCCTGTTGGGATGGTTTGCCTCTATAGAACATACTGTAGTAATGTAGTAATGTATCCTGTTGGGATGGTTCACCTCTATAGAACATACTGTAGTAATGTATCCTGTTGGGATGGTTCACCTCTATAGAACATACTGTAGTAATGTAGTAATGTATCCTGTTGGGATGGTTCACCTCTATAGAACATACTGTAGTAATGTATCCTGTTGGGATGGTTCACCTTTATAGAACATACTGTAGTAATGTATCCTGTTGGAATGGGTCACCTCTATAGAACATACTGTAGTAATGTAGTAATGTGTCCTGTTGGGATGGTTCACCTCTATAGAACATACTGTAGTAATGTAGTAATGTATCCTGTAGGGATGGTTTGCCTCTATAGAACATACTGTAGTAATGTAGTAATGTATCCTGTTGGGATGGTTCACCTCTATAGAACATACTGTAGTAATGTATCCTGTTGGGATGGTTCACCTCTATAGAACATACTGTAGTAATGTAGTAATGTATCCTGTTGGGATGGTTCACCTCTATAGAACATACTGTAGTAATGTATCCTGTTGGGATGGTTCACCTCTATAGAACATACTGTAGTAATGTATCCTGTTGGAATGGGTCACCTCTATAGAACATACTGTATTAATGTAGTAATGTGTCCTGTTGGGATGGTTCATCTCTATAGAACATACTGTAGTAATGTAGTAATGTATCCTGTTGGGATGGTTCACCTCTATAGAACATACTGTAGTAATGTAGTAATGTATCCTGTTGGGATGGTTCACCTCTATAGAACATACTGTAGTAATGTAGTAATGTATCCTTTTGGGATGGTTCACCTCTACAGAACATACTGTAGTAATGTAGTAATGTATCCTGTTGGGATGGTTCACCTCTATAGAACATACTGTAGTAATGTATCCTGTTGGGATGGTTCACCTCTATAGAACATACTGTAGTAATGTATCCTGTTGGGATGGTTCACCTCTATAGAACATACTGTAGTAATGTAGTAATATATCCTGTTGGGATGGTTCACCTCTATAGCACATACTGTAGTAATGTATCCTGTTGGGATGGTTCACCTCTATAGATCATACTGTAGTAATGTAGTAATGTATCCTGTTGGGATGGTACACCTCTATAGCACATACTGTAGTAATGTATCCTGTTGGGATGGTTCACCTCTATAGAACATACTGTAGTAATGTAGTAATGTATCCTGTTGGGATGGTTCACCTCTATAGAACATACTGTAGTAATGTATCCTGTTGGGATGGTTCACCTCTATAGGACATACTGTAGTAATGTATCCTGTTGGGATGGTTCACCTCTATAGAACATACTGTAGTAATGTATCCTGTTGGGATGGTTCACCTCTATAGAACATACTGTAGTAATGTATCCTGTTGGGATGGTTCACCTCTATAGATCATACTGTAGTAATGTAGTAATGTATCCTGTTGGGATGGTTCACCTCTATAGAACATACTGTAGTAATGTAGTAATGTATCCTGTTGGGATGGTTCACCTCTATAGTACATACTGTAGTAATGTAGTAATGTATCCTGTTGGGATGGTACACCTCTATAGAACATACTGTAGTAATGTAGTAATGTATCCTGTTGGGATGGTTCACCTCTATAGAACATACTGTAGTAATGTAGTAATGTATCCTGTTGGGATGGTTCACCTCTATAGAACATACTGTAGTAATGTATCCTGTTGGGATGGTTCACCTCTATAGATCATACTGTAGTAATGTAGTAATGTATCCTGTTGGGATGGTTCACCTCTATAGAACATACTGTAGAAATGTATCCTGTTGGGATGGTTCACCTCTATAGAACATACTGTAGTAATGTAGTAATGTATCCTGTTGGGATGGTTCACCTCTACATAACATACTGTAGTAATGTAGTAATGTATCCTGTTGGGATGGTTCACCTCTATAGAACATACTGTAGTAATGTATCCTGTTGGGATGGTTCACCTCTATAGAACATACTGTAGTAATGTAGTAATGTATCCTGTTGGGATGGTTCACCTCTATAGAACATACTGTAGTAATGTATCCTGTTGGGATGGTTCACCTCTATAGAACATACTGTAGTAATGTAGTAATGTGTCCTGTTGGGATGGTTCACCTCTATAGAACATACTGTAGTAATGTAGTAATGTATCCTGTTGGGATGGTTCACCTCTATAGGACATACTGTAGTAATGTATCCTGTTGGGATTGTACACCTCTATAGAACATACTGTAGTAATGTATCCTGTTGGGATGGTTCACCTCTATAGAACATACTGTAGTAATGTAGTAATGTATCCTGTTGGGATGGTTCACCTCTATAGAACATACTGTAGTAATGTATCCTGTTGGGATGGTACACCTCTATAGAACATACTGTAGTAATGTAGTAATGTATCCTGTTGGGATGGTTCACCTCTATAGATCATACTGTAGTAATGTAGTAATGTATCCTGTTGGGATGGTTGACCTCTATAGAACATACTGTAGTAATGTATCCTGTTGGGATGGTTCACCTCTATAGAACATACTGTAGTAATGTATCCTGTTGGGATGGTTCACCTCTATAGAACATACTCTAGTAATGTAGTAATGTATCCTGTTGGGATGGTTCACCTCTATAGAACATACTGTAGTAATGTATCCTGTTGGGATGGTTCACCTCTATAGAACATTCTGTAGTAATGTAGTAATGTATCCTGTTGGGATGGTTCACCTCTATAGATCATACTGTAGTAATGTAGTAATGTATCCTGTTGGGATGGTTCACCTCTATAGAACATACTGTAGTAATGTATCCTGTTGGGATGGTTCACCTCTATAGAACATACTGTAGTAATGTATCCTGTTGGGATGGTTCACCTCTATAGAACATACTGTAGTAATGTAGTAATGTATCCTGTTGGGATGGTTCACCTCTATAGAACATACTGTAGTAATGTATCCTGTTGGAATGGGTCACCTCTATAGAACATACTGTAGTAATATAGTAATGTGTCCTGTTGGGATGGTTCACCTCTATAGAACATACTGTAGTAATGTAGTAATGTATCCTGTTGGGATGGTTCACCTCTATAGAACATACTGTAGAAATGTATCCTGTTGGGATGGTTCACCTCTATAGAACATACTGTAGTAATGTAGTAATGTATCCTGTTGGGATGGTTCACCTCTACATAACATACTGTAGTAATGTAGTAATGTATCCTGTTGGGATGGTTCACCTCTATAGAACATACTGTAGTAATGTATCCTGTTGGGATGGTTCACCTCTATAGAACATACTGTAGTAATGTAGTAATGTATCCTGTTGGGATGGTTCACCTCTATAGAACATACTGTAGTAATGTATCCTGTTGGGATGGTTCACCTCTATAGAACATACTGTAGTAATGTAGTAATGTGTCCTGTTGGGATGGTTCACCTCTATAGAACATACTGTAGTAATGTAGTAATGTATCCTGTTGGGATGGTTCACCTCTATAGGACATACTGTAGTAATGTATCCTGTTGGGATTGTACACCTCTATAGAACATACTGTAGTAATGTATCCTGTTGGGATGGTTCACCTCTATAGAACATACTGTAGTAATGTAGTAATGTATACTGTTGGGATGGTTCACCTCTATAGAACATACTGTAGTAATGTATCCTGTTGGGATGGTTCACCTCTATAGAACATACTGTAGTAATGTATCCTGTTGGAATGGGTCACCTCTATAGAACATACTGTATTAATGTAGTAATGTGTCCTGTTGGGATGGTTCATCTCTATAGAACATACTGTAGTAATGTAGTAATGTATCCTGTTGGGATGGTTCACCTCTATAGAACATACTGTAGTAATGTAGTAATGTATCCTGTTGGATGGTTCACCTCTATAGAACATACTGTAGTAATGTAGTAATGTATCCTTTTGGGATGGGTTCACCTCTACAGAACATACTGTAGTAATGTAGTAATGTATCCTGTTGGGATGGTTCACCTCTATAGAACATACTGTAGTAATGTATCCTGTTGGGATGGTTCACCTCTATAGAACATACTGTAGTAATGTAGTAATGTATCCTGTTGGGATGGTTCACCTCTTAGAACATACGGTAGTAATGTATCCTGTTGGGATGGTTCACCTCTATGACATACTGTAGTAATGTATCCTGTTGGGATGGTTCACCTCTATAGAACATACTGTAGTAATGTATCCTGTTGGGATGGTTCACCTCTATAGAACATACTGTAGTAAGGTATCCTGTTGGGATGGTTCACCTCTATAGATCATACTGTAGTAATGTAGTAATGTATCCTGTTGGGATGGTTCAACCTCTATAGAACATACTGTAGGTAATGTATCCTGTTGGGATGGTTCACCTCTATAGTACATACTGTAGTAATGTAGTATGTACCTGTTGGGATGGTACACCTCTATAGAACATACTGTAGTAATGATATCCTGTTGGGATGGTTCACCTCTATAGAACATACGGTGTAATGTAGTAATGTATCCTGTTGGGATGGTTCACCTCTATAGAACATACTGTAGTAATGTATCCTGTTGGGATGGTTCACCTCTATAGATCATACTGTAGTAATGTAGTAATGTATCCTGTTGGATGGTTCACCTCTATAGAACATACCTGTAGAAATGTATCCTGTTGGGATGGTTCACCTCTATAGAACATACTGTAGTAATGTAGTAATGTATCCTGTTTGGGATGGTTCACCTCTACTAGAACATACTGTAGTAATGTAGTAAGTATCCTGTTGGGATGGTTCACCTCTATAGAACATACTGTAGTAATGTATCCTGTTGGGATGGTTCACCTCTATAGAACATACTGTAGTAATGTAGTAACTGTATCCCTGTGTGGGATGAAGGTTCACCTCTATAGAACATAGCTGTAGTAATGTAGTACTTGTTCTGTTGGATGGTTCACCTCTATAGAACATACTGTATGTAGAAATGTATCCCTGTTGGGATGGTTCACCTCTACAGACAATACTGTAGTAATGCTAGTAAATGTATCCTGTGGTATGGGTTCACGCTCTAATAACAATACGTAGTATGTAGTAAATGTGTCTCTGTTGGGGATGGTTCACCTCTATAGAACATACTGTAGTAATGTATCCTGTTGGGATGGTTCACCTCTATAGAACATACTGTAGTAAGTAGTATTGTATCCTGTTGGGATTGGTTCACCCTCTATAGAACATACTGTAGTAATGTATCCTGTTGGGATGGTTCACCTCTATAGAACATACTGTAGTAATGTAGTAATGTATCCTGTTGGGATGGTTCACCTCTATAGAACATACTGTAGTAATGTATCCTGTTGGGATGGTTCACCTCTATAGAACATACTGTAGTAATGTATCCTGTTGGGATGGTTCACCTCTATAGAACATACTGTAGTAATGTAGTAATGTATCCTGTTGGGATGGTTCACCTCTATAGAACATACTGTAGTAATGTATCCTGTTGGGATGGTTCACCTCTATAGAACATACTGTAGTAATGTATATGTTCCTGTTGGGATGGTTCACCTCTATAGAACATACTGTAGTAATGTAGTAATGTATCCTGTTGGGATGGTTCACCTCTATAGAACATACTGTAGTAAATGTATCCTGTTGGGATGGTTCACCTCTATAGAACATACTGTAGTAAATGTATCCTGTTGGATGGTTCACCTCTATAGAACATACTGTAGTAATGTAGTAATGTATCCTGTTGGGATGGTTCACCTCTATAGAACATACTGTAGTAATGTATCCTGTTGGGATGGTTCACCTCTATAGAACATACTGTAGTAATGTAGTAATGTATCCTGTTGGGATGGTTCACCTCTATAGAACATACATGTAGTAATGTATCCTGTTGGGATGGTTCACCCTCTATAGAACATACTGTAGTAATGTATCCTGTTGGGATGGTTCAACCTCTATAGAACATACTGTAGTAATGTATCCTGTTGGGAATGGTCACCTCTATAGAACATTACTGTAGTAATGTAGTAATGTAGTCCTGTTGGGATGGTTCATCTCTATAGAATCATACTGTAGTAATGTAGTAATGTATCCTGTTGGGATGGTTCACCTCTATAGAACATACTTTAGTAAATGTAGTAAATGTATCCTTTGGATGGTTCCCTCATAAAATACTGTAGTAATGTAGTATTGTAATCCTTTTGGATGGTTTCAACTCTACAGAACATACGTAGTAATGTAGTAATGTATCCTGTTGGGATGGTTCACCTCTATAGAACTACTGTAGAATGTATCCTGTTGGGATGGTTCACCTCCTATAGAACATACTGTATAATGTATCCTGTTGGATGGTTCACCTCTATAGCACATACTGTAGAATGTAGTATATATCATGTTGGGAGTGGTTCCCTCTATAGCATCATACTGTATTAATGTATCCTGTTGGGATGTTCAACCTCTATAGATCATACTGTAGTGAATGTAGTAATGTATCCTGTTGGGATGGTACACCTCTATAGCACATACTGTAGTAATGTATCCTGTTGGGATGGTTCACCTCTAGAGAACATACTGTAGTAATGTAGTAATGTATCCTGTTGGGATGGTTCACCTCTATAGAACCTACTGTAGTAAATGTATCCTGTTGGGATGGTTCACCTCTATAGGACATACTGTAGTAATGTATCCTGTTGGGATGGTTCACCTCTATAGAACATACTGTAGTAATGTATCCTGTTGGGATGGTTCACCTCTATAGAACATACTGTAGTAATGTATCCTGTTGGGATGGTTCACCTCTATAGATCATACTCGTAGTAATGTAGTAATGTATCCTGTTGGGATGGTTCACCTCTATAGAACATACTGTAGTAATGTAGTAATGTATCCTGTTGGGATGGTTCCCCTCTATAGTACATACTGTAGTAATGTAGTATGTATCCGTTTGGGATGGTACAACCTCTATAGAACATACTGTAGTAAATGTAGTAATGTATCCTGTGGATGGTTCACCTCTATAGAACATATTGTAGTAATGTAGTAATGTATCCTGTTGGGATGGTTCACCTCTATAGAACATACTGTAGTAATGTATCCTGTTGGGATGGTTCACCTCTATAGATCATACTGTAGTAATGTAGTAATAGTATCCTGTTGGGATGGTTCACCTCTATAGAACATACTGTAGAAATGTATCCTGTTGGGATGGTTCACCTCTATAGAACATACTGTAGTAATGTAGTAATGTATCCTGTTGGGATGGTTCACCTCTACATAACATACTGTAGTAATTAGTAGTATCCTGTTGGGATGGTTCACCTCTATAGAACATACTGTAGTAATGTATCCTGTTGGGATGGTTCACCTCTATAGAACATACTGTAGTAATGTAGTAATGTATCCTGTTGGGATGGTTCACCTCTATAGAACATACTGTAGTAATGTATCCTGTTGGGATGGTTCACCTCTATAGAACATACTGTAGTAATGTAGTTATGTGTCCTGTTGGGATGGTTCACCTCTATAGAACATACTGTAGTAATGTAGTAATGTATCCTGTTGGGATGGTTCACCTCTATAGGACATACTGTAGTAATGTATCCTGTTGGGATTGTACACCTCTATAGAACATACTGTAGTAATGTATCCTGTTGGGATGGTTCACCTCTATAGAACATACTGTAGTAATGTAGTAATGTATCCTGTTGGGATGGTTCACCTCTATAGAACATACTGTAGTAATGTATCCTGTTGGGATGGTACACCTCTATAGAACATACTGTAGTAATGTAGTAATGTATCCTGTTGGGATGGTTCACCTCTATAGATCATACTGTAGTAATGTAGTAATGTATCCTGTTGGGATGGTTGACCTCTATAGAACATACTGTAGTAATGTATCCTGTTGGGATGGTTCACCTCTATAGAACATACTGTAGTAATGTATCCTGTTGGGATGGTTCACCTCTATAGAACATACTCTAGTAATGTAGTAATGTATCCTGTTGGGATGGTTCACCTCTATAGAACATACTGTAGTAATGTATCCTGTTGGGATGGTTCACCTCTATAGAACATTCTGTAGTAATGTAGTAATGTATCCTGTTGGGATGGTTCACCTCTATAGATCATACTGTAGTAATGTAGTAATGTATCCTGTTGGGATGGTTCACCTCTATAGAACATACTGTAGTAATGTATCCTGTTGGGATGGTTCACCTCTATAGAACATACTGTAGTAATGTATCCTGTTGGGATGGTTCACCTCTATAGAACATACTGTAGTAATGTAGTAATGTATCCTGTTGGGATGGTTCACCTCTATAGAACATACTGTAGTAATGTATCCTGTTGGAATGGGTCACCTCTATAGAACATACTGTAGTAATATAGTAATGTGTCCTGTTGGGATGGTTCACCTCTATAGAACATACTGTAGTAATGTAGTAATGTATCCTGTTGGGATGGTTCACCTCTATAGAACATACTGTAGAAATGTATCCTGTTGGGATGGTTCACCTCTATAGAACATACTGTAGTAATGTAGTAATGTATCCTGTTGGGATGGTTCACCTCTACATAACATACTGTAGTAATGTAGTAATGTATCCTGTTGGGATGGTTCACCTCTATAGAACATACTGTAGTAATGTATCCTGTTGGGATGGTTCACCTCTATAGAACATACTGTAGTAATGTAGTAATGTATCCTGTTGGGATGGTTCACCTCTATAGAACATACTGTAGTAATGTATCCTGTTGGGATGGTTCACCTCTATAGAACATACTGTAGTAATGTAGTAATGTGTCCTGTTGGGATGGTTCACCTCTATAGAACATACTGTAGTAATGTAGTAATGTATCCTGTTGGGATGGTTCACCTCTATAGGACATACTGTAGTAATGTATCCTGTTGGGATTGTACACCTCTATAGAACATACTGTAGTAATGTATCCTGTTGGGATGGTTCACCTCTATAGAACATACTGTAGTAATGTAGTAATGTATCCTGTTGGGATGGTTCACCTCTACAGAACATACTGTAGTAATGTATCCTGTTGGGATGGTACACCTCTATAGAACATACTGTAGTAATGTAGTAATGTATCCTGTTGGGATGGTTCACCTCTATAGATCATACTGTAGTAATGTAGTAATGTATCCTGTTGGGATGGTTGACCTCTATAGAACATACTGTAGTAATGTATCCTGTTGGGATGGTTCACCTCTATAGAACATACTGTAGTAATGTATCCTGTTGGGATGGTTCACCTCTATAGAACATACTCTAGTAATGTAGTAATGTATCCTGTTGGGATGGTTCACCTCTATAGAACATACTGTAGTAATGTATCCTGTTGGGATGGTTCACCTCTATAGAACATTCTGTAGTAATGTAGTAATGTATCCTGTTGGGATGGTTCACCTCTATAGATCATACTGTAGTAATGTAGTAATGTATCCTGTTGGGATGGTTCACCTCTATAGAACATACTGTAGTAATGTATCCTGTTGGGATGGTTCACCTCTATAGAACATACTGTAGTAATGTATCCTGTTGGGATGGTTCACCTCTATAGAACATACTGTAGTAATGTAGTAATGTATCCTGTTGGGATGGTTCACCTCTATAGAACATACTGTAGTAATGTAGTAATGTATCCTGTTGGGATGGTTCACCTCTATAGTACATACTGTAGTAATGTAGTAATGTATCCTGTTGGGATGGTACACCTCTATAGAACATACTGTAGTAATGTAGTAATGCATCTTGTTGGGATGGTTGACCTCTATAGAACATATTGTAGTAATGTAGTAATGTATCCTGTTGGGATGGTTCACCTCTATAGAACATACTGTAGTAATGTATCCTGTTGGGATGGTTCACCTCTATAGATCATACTGTAGTAATGTAGTAATGTATCCTGTTGGGATGGTTCACCTCTATAGAACATACTGTAGTAATGTAGTAATGTATCCTGTTGGGATGGTTCACCTCTACATAACATACTGTAGTAATGTAGTAATGTATCCTGTTGGGATGGTTCACCTCTATAGAACATACTGTAGTAATGTATCCTGTTGGGATGGTTCACCTCTATAGAACATACTGTAGTAATGTAGTAATGTATCCTGTTGGGATGGTTCACCTCTATAGAACATACTGTAGTAATGTATCCTGTTGGGATGGTTCACCTCTATAGAACATACTGTAGTAATGTAGTTATGTGTCCTGTTGGGATGGTTCACCTCTATAGAACATACTGTAGTAATGTAGTAATGTATCCTGTTGGGATGGTTCACCTCTATAGGACATACTGTAGTAATGTATCCTGTTGGGATTGTACACCTCTATAGAACATACTGTAGTAATGTATCCTGTTGGGATGGTTCACCTCTATAGAACATACTGTAGTAATGTAGTAATGTATCCTGTTGGGATGGTTCACCTCTATAGAACATACTGTAGTAATGTATCCTGTTGGGATGGTACACCTCTATAGAACATACTGTAGTAATGTAGTAATGTATCCTGTTGGGATGGTTCACCTCTATAGATCATACTGTAGTAATGTAGTAATGTATCCTGTTGGGATGGTTCACCTCTATAGAACATACTGTAGTAATGTATCCTGTTGGGATGGTTCACCTCTATAGAACATACTGTAGTAATGTATCCTGTTGGGATGGTTCACCTCTATAGAACATACTCTAGTAATGTAGTAATGTATCCTGTTGGGATGGTTCACCTCTATAGAACATACTGTAGTAATGTATCCTGTTGGGATGGTTCACCTCTATAGAACATTCTGTAGTAATGTAGTAATGTATCCTGTTGGGATGGTTCACCTCTATAGATCATACTGTAGTAATGTAGTAATGTATCCTGTTGGGATGGTTCACCTCTATAGAACATACTGTAGTAATGTATCCTGTTGGGATGGTTCACCTCTATAGAACATACTGTAGTATGTATCCTGTTGGGATGGTTCACCTCTATAGAACATACTGTAGTAATGTAGTGATGTATCCTGTTGGGATGGTTCACCTCTATAGAACATACTGTAGTAATGTATCCTGTTGGAATGGGTCACCTCTATAGAACATACTGTAGTAATATAGTAATGTGTCCTGTTGGGATGGTTCACCTCTATAGAACATACTGTAGTAATGTAGTAATGTATCCTGTTGGGATGGTTCACCTCTATAGAACATACTGTAGAAATGTATCCTGTTGGGATGGTTCACCTCTATAGAACATACTGTAGTAATGTAGTAATGTATCCTGTTGGGATGGTTCACCTCTACATAACATACTGTAGTAATGTAGTAATGTATCCTGTTGGGATGGTTCACCTCTATAGAACATACTGTAGTAATGTATCCTGTTGGGATGGTTCACCTCTATAGAACATACTGTAGTAATGTAGTAATGTATCCTGTTGGGATGGTTCACCTCTATAGAACATACTGTAGTAATGTATCCTGTTGGGATGGTTCACCTCTATAGAACATACTGTAGTAATGTAGTAATGTGTCCTGTTGGGATGGTTCACCTCTATAGAACATACTGTAGTAATGTAGTAATGTATCCTGTTGGGATGGTTCACCTCTATAGGACATACTGTAGTAATGTATCCTGTTGGGATTGTACACCTCTATAGAACATACTGTAGTAATGTATCCTGTTGGGATGGTTCACCTCTATAGAACATACTGTAGTAATGTAGTAATGTATCCTGTTGGGATGGTTCACCTCTACAGAACATACTGTAGTAATGTATCCTGTTGGGATGGTACACCTCTATAGAACATACTGTAGTAATGTAGTAATGTATCCTGTTGGGATGGTTCACCTCTATAGATCATACTGTAGTAATGTAGTAATGTATCCTGTTGGGATGGTTGACCTCTATAGAACATACTGTAGTAATGTATCCTGTTGGGATGGTTCACCTCTATAGAACATACTGTAGTAATGTATCCTGTTGGGATGGTTCACCTCTATAGAACATACTCTAGTAATGTAGTAATGTATCCTGTTGGGATGGTTCACCTCTATAGAACATACTGTAGTAATGTATCCTGTTGGGATGGTTCACCTCTATAGAACATTCTGTAGTAATGTAGTAATGTATCCTGTTGGGATGGTTCACCTCTATAGATCATACTGTAGTAATGTAGTAATGTATCCTGTTGGGATGGTTCACCTCTATAGAACATACTGTAGTAATGTATCCTGTTGGGATGGTTCACCTCTATAGAACATACTGTAGTAATGTATCCTGTTGGGATGGTTCACCTCTATAGAACATACTGTAGTAATGTAGTAATGTATCCTGTTGGGATGGTTCACCTCTATAGAACATACTGTAGTAATGTATCCTGTTGGAATGGGTCACCTCAATAGAACATACTGTAGTAATATAGTAATGTGTCCTGTTGGGATGGTTCACCTCTATAGAACATACTGTAGTAATGTAGTAATGTATCCTGTTGGGATGGTTCACCTCTATAGAACATACTGTAGAAATGTATCCTGTTGGGATGGTTCACCTCTATAGAACATACTGTAGTAATGTAGTAATGTATCCTGTTGGGATGGTTCACCTCTACATAACATACTGTAGTAATGTAGTAATGTATCCTGTTGGGATGGTTCACCTCTATAGAACATACTGTAGTAATGTATCCTGTTGGGATGGTTCACCTCTATAGAACATACTGTAGTAATGTAGTAATGTATCCTGTTGGGATTTGTTCACCTCTATAGAACATACTGTAGTAATGTATCCTGTTGGGATGGTTCACCTCTATAGAACATACTGTAGTAATGTAGTAATGTGTCCTGTTGGGATGGTTCACCTCTATAGAACATACTGTAGTAATGTAGTAATGTATCCTGTTGGGATGGTTCACCTCTATAGGACATACTGTAGTAATGTATCCTGTTGGGATTGTACACCTCTATAGAACATACTGTAGTAATGTATCCTGTTGGGATGGTTCACCTCTATAGAACATACTGTAGTAATGTAGTAATGTATCCTGTTGGGATGGTTCACCTCTACAGAACATACTGTAGTAATGTATCCTGTTGGGATGGTACACCTCTATAGAACATACTGTAGTAATGTAGTAATGTATCCTGTTGGGATGGTTCACCTCTATAGATCATACTGTAGTAATGTAGTAATGTATCCTGTTGGGATGGTTGACCTCTATAGAACATACTGTAGTAATGTATCCTGTTGGGATGGTTCACCTCTATAGAACATACTGTAGTAATGTATCCTGTTGGGATGGTTCACCTCTATAGAACATACTCTAGTAATGTAGTAATGTATCCTGTTGGGATGGTTCACCTCTATAGAACATACTGTAGTAATGTATCCTGTTGGGATGGTTCACCTCTATAGAACATTCTGTAGTAATGTAGTAATGTATCCTGTTGGGATGGTTCACCTCTATAGATCATACTGTAGTAATGTAGTAATGTATCCTGTTGGGATGGTTCACCTCTATAGAACATACTGTAGTAATGTATCCTGTTGGGATGGTTCACCTCTATAGAACATACTGTAGTAATGTATCCTGTTGGGATGGTTCACCTCTATAGAACATACTGTAGTAATGTAGTAATGTATCCTGTTGGGATGGTTCACCTCTATAGAACATACTGTAGTAATGTAGTAATGTATCCTGTTGGGATGGTTCACCTCTATAGTACATACTGTAGTAATGTAGTAATGTATCCTGTTGGGATGGTACACCTCTATAGAACATACTGTAGTAATGTAGTAATGCATCTTGTTGGGATGGTTGACCTCTATAGAACATATTGTAGTAATGTAGTAATGTATCCTGTTGGGATGGTTCACCTCTATAGAACATACTGTAGTAATGTATCCTGTTGGGATGGTTCACCTCTATAGATCATACTGTAGTAATGTAGTAATGTATCCTGTTGGGATGGTTCACCTCTATAGAACATACTGTAGAAATGTATCCTGTTGGGATGGTTCACCTCTATAGAACATACTGTAGTAATGTAGTAATGTATCCTGTTGGGATGGTTCACCTCTACATAACATACTGTAGTAATGTAGTAATGTATCCTGTTGGGATGGTTCACCTCTATAGAACATACTGTAGTAATGTATCCTGTTGGGATGGTTCACCTCTATAGAACATACTGTAGTAATGTAGTAATGTATCCTGTTGGGATGGTTCACCTCTATAGAACATACTGTAGTAATGTATCCTGTTGGGATGGTTCACCTCTATAGAACATACTGTAGTAATGTAGTTATGTGTCCTGTTGGGATGGTTCACCTCTATAGAACATACTGTAGTAATGTAGTAATGTATCCTGTTGGGATGGTTCACCTCTATAGGACATACTGTAGTAATGTATCCTGTTGGGATTGTACACCTCTATAGAACATACTGTAGTAATGTATCCTGTTGGGATGGTTCACCTCTATAGAACATACTGTAGTAATGTAGTAATGTATCCTGTTGGGATGGTTCACCTCTATAGAACATACTGTAGTAATGTATCCTGTTGGGATGGTTCACCTCTACATAACATACTGTAGTAATGTAGTAATGTATCCTGTTGGGATGGTTCACCTCTATAGAACATACTGTAGTAATGTATCCTGTTGGGATGGTTCACCTCTATAGAACATACTGTAGTAATGTAGTAATGTATCCTGTTGGGATGTGTTCACCTCTATAGAACATACTGTAGTAATGTATCCTGTTGGGATGGTTCACCTCTATAGAACATACTGTAGTAATGTAGTAATGTGTCCTGTTGGGATGGTTCACCTCTATAGAACATACTGTAGTAATGTAGTAATGTATCCTGTTGGGATGGTTCACCTCTATAGGACATACTGTAGTAATGTATCCTGTTGGGATGGTTCACCTCTATAGAACATACTGTAGTAATGTATCCTGTTGGGATGGTTCACCTCTATAGAACATACTGTAGTAATGTAGTAATGTATCCTGTTGGGATGGTTCACCTCTATAGAACATACTGTAGTAATGTATCCTGTTGGGATGGTTCACCTCTATAGAACATACTGTAGTAATGTAGTAATGTATCCTGTTGGGATGGTTCACCTCTATAGATCATACTGTAGTAATGTAGTAATGTATCCTGTTGGGATGGTTCACCTCTATAGAACATACTGTAGTAATGTATCCTGTTGGGATGGTTCACCTCTATAGAACATACTGTAGTAATGTATCCTGTTGGGATGGTTCACCTCTATAGAACATACTGTAGTAATGTAGTAATGTATCCTGTTGGGATGGTTCACCTCTATAGAACATACGGTAGTAATGTATTCCTGTTGGGATTGGTTCACCTCTATAGAACATTCTGTAGTAATGTAGTAATGTATCCTGTTGGGATGGTTCACCTCTATAGATCATACTGTAGTAATGTAGTAATGTATCCTGTTGGGATGGTTCACCTCTATAGAACATACTGTAGTAATGTATCCTGTTGGGATGGTTCACCTCTATAGAACATACTGTAGTATGTATCCTGTTGGGATGGTTCACCTCTATAGAACATACTGTAGTAATGTAGTAATGTATCCTGTTGGGATGGTTTCACCTCTATAGAACATACTGTAGTAATGTAGTAATGTTCCTGTTGGGATGGTTCACCTCTATAGTACATACTGTAGTAATGTAGTAATGTATCCTGTTGGGATGGTACACCTCTATAGAACATACTGTAGTAATGTAGTAATGCATCTTGTTGGGATGGTTGACCTCTATAGAACATATTGTTAGTAATGTAGTAATGTATCCTGTTGGGATGGTTCACCTCTATAGAACATACTGTAGTAATGTATCCTGTTGGGATGGTTCACCTCTATAGAACATACTGTAGTAATGTAGTAATGTATCCTGTTGGGATGGTTCACCTCTATAGAACATACTGTAGTAATGTATCCTGTTGGATGGTTCACCTCTATAGAACATACTGTAGTAATGTAGTATGTGTCCTGTTGGGATGGTTCACCTCTATAGAACATACTGTAGTAATGTAGTAATGTATCCTGTTGGGATGGTTCACCTCTATAGGACAACTGTAGTAATGTATCCTGTTGGGATTGTTACACCTCTATAGAACATACTGTAGTAATGTATCCTGTTGGATGGTTCACCTCTATAGAACATACTGTAGTAATGTAATTCCTGTTGGGATGGTTCACCTCTATAGAACATACTGTAGTAATGTATTCCTGTTGGGATGGTATCACCTCTATAGAACATACTGTAGTAATGTAGTAATGTATCCTGTTGGGATGGTTCACCTCTATAGATCATACTGTAGTAATGTAGTAATGTATCCTGTTGGGATGGTTCACCTCTATAGAACATACTGTAGTAATGTAATCCTGTTGGGATGGTCACCTCTATAGAACATACTGTAGTAATGTATCCTGTTGGGATGGTTCACCTCTATAGAACATACTCTAGTAATGTAGTAATGTATCCTGTTGGGATGGTTCACCTCTATAGAACATACTGTAGTAATGTATCCTGTTGGGATGGTTCACCTCTATAGAACATTCTGTTAGTAATGTAGTAATGTATCCTGTTGGGATGGTTCACCTCTATAGATCATACTGTAGTAATGTAGTAATGTATCCTGTTGGGATGGTTCACCTCTATAGAACATACTGTAGTAATGTATCCTGTTGGGATGGTTCACCTCTATAGAACATACTGTAGTAATGTATCCTGTTGGGATGGTTCACCTCTATAGAACATACTGTAGTAATGTAGTGATGTATCCTGTTGGGATTGGTTCACCTCTATAGAACATACTGTAGTAATGTATCCTGTTGGAATGGGTCAACCTCTATAGAACATACTGTAGTAATATAGTAATGTGTCCTGTTGGGATGGTTCACCTCTATAGAACATACTGTAGTAATGTAGTAATGTATCCTGTTGGGATGGTTCACCTCTATAGAACATACTGTAGAAATGTATCCTGTTGGGATGGTTCACCTCTATAGAACATACTGTAGTAATGTAGTAATGTATCCTGTTGGGATGGTTCACCTCTACATAACATACTGTAGTAATGTAGTAATGTATCCTGTTGGGATGGTTCACCTCTATAGAACATACTGTAGTAATGTATCCTGTTGGGATGGTTCACCTCTATAGAACATACTGTAGTAATGTAGTAATGTATCCTGTTGGGATGGTTCACCTCTATAGAACATACTGTAGTAATGTATCCTGTTGGGATGGTTCACCTCTATAGAACATACTGTAGTAATGTAGTAATGTGTCCTGTTGGGATGGTTCACCTCTATAGAACATACTGTAGTAATGTAGTAATGTATCCTGTTGGGATGGTTCACCTCTATAGGACATACTGTAGTAATGTATCCTGTTGGGATTGTACACCTCTATAGAACATACTGTAGTAATGTATCCTGTTGGGATGGTTCACCTCTATAGAACATACTGTAGTAATGTAGTAATGTATCCTGTTGGGATGGTTCACCTCTACAGAACATACTGTAGTAATGTATCCTGTTGGGATGGTACACCTCTATAGAACATACTGTAGTAATGTAGTAATGTATCCTGTTGGGATGGTTCACCTCTATAGATCATACTGTAGTAATGTAGTAATGTATCCTGTTGGGATGGTTGACCTCTATAGAACATACTGTAGTAATGTATCCTGTTGGGATGGTTCACCTCTATAGAACATACTGTAGTAATGTATCCTGTTGGGATGGTTCACCTCTATAGAACATACTCTAGTAATGTAGTAATGTATCCTGTTGGGATGGTTCACCTCTATAGAACATACTGTAGTAATGTATCCTGTTGGGATGGTTCACCTCTATAGAACATTCTGTAGTAATGTAGTAATGTATCCTGTTGGGATGGTTCACCTCTATAGATCATACTGTAGTAATGTAGTAATGTATCCTGTTGGGATGGTTCACCTCTATAGAACATACTGTAGTAATGTATCCTGTTGGAATGGGTCACCTCTATAGAACATACTGTAGTAATATAGTAATGTGTCCCGTTGGGATGGTTCACCTCTATAGAACATACTGTAGTAATGTAGTAATGTATCCTGTTGGGATGGTTCACCTCTATAGAACATACTGTAGAAATGTATCCTGTTGGGATGGTTCACCTCTATAGAACATACTGTAGTAATGTAGTAATGTATCCTGTTGGGATGGTTCACCTCTACATAACATACTGTAGTAATGTAGTAATGTATCCTGTTGGGATGGTTCACCTCTATAGAACATACTGTAGTAATGTATCCTGTTGGGATGGTTCACCTCTATAGAACATACTGTAGTAATGTAGTAATGTATCCTGTTGGGATGGTTCACCTCTATAGAACATACTGTAGTAATGTATCCTGTTGGGATGGTTCACCTCTATAGAACATACTGTAGTAATGTAGTAATGTGTCCTGTTGGGATGGTTCACCTCTATAGAACATACTGTAGTAATGTAGTAATGTATCCTGTTGGGATGGTTCACCTCTATAGGACATACTGTAGTAATGTATCCTGTTGGGATTGTACACCTCTATAGAACATACTGTAGTAATGTATCCTGTTGGGATGGTTCACCTCTATAGAACATACTGTAGTAATGTAGTAATGTATCCTGTTGGGATGGTTCACCTCTATAGAACATACTGTAGTAATGTATCCTGTTGGGATGGTACACCTCTATAGAACATACTGTAGTAATGTAGTAATGTATCCTGTTGGGATGGTTCACCTCTATAGATCATACTGTAGTAATGTAGTAATGTATCCTGTTGGGATGGTTGACCTCTATAGAACATACTGTAGTAATGTATCCTGTTGGGATGGTTCACCTCTATAGAACATACTGTAGTAATGTATCCTGTTGGGATGGTTCACCTCTATAGAACATACTCTAGTAATGTAGTAATGTATCCTGTTGGGATGGTTCACCTCTATAGAACATACTGTAGTAATGTATCCTGTTGGGATGGTTCACCTCTATAGAACATTCTGTAGTAATGTAGTAATGTATCCTGTTGGGATGGTTCACCTCTATAGATCATACTGTAGTAATGTAGTAATGTATCCTGTTGGGATGGTTCACCTCTATAGAACATACTGTAGTAATGTATCCTGTTGGGATGGTTCACCTCTATAGAACATACTGTAGAAATGTATCCTGTTGGGATGGTTCACCTCTATAGAACATACTGTAGTAATGTAGTAATGTATCCTGTTGGGATGGTTCACCTCTACATAACATACTGTAGTAATGTAGTAATGTATCCTGTTGGGATGGTTCACCTCTATAGAACATACTGTAGTAATGTATCCTGTTGGGATGGTTCACCTCTATAGAACATACTGTAGTAATGTAGTAATGTATCCTGTTGGGATGGTTCACCTCTATAGAACATACTGTAGTAATGTATCCTGTTGGGATGGTTCACCTCTATAGAACATACTGTAGTAATGTAGTAATGTGTCCTGTTGGGATGGTTCACCTCTATAGAACATACTGTAGTAATGTAGTAATGTATCCTGTTGGGATGGTTCACCTCTATAGGACATACTGTAGTAATGTATCCTGTTGGGATTGTACACCTCTATAGAACATACTGTAGTAATGTATCCTGTTGGGATGGTTCACCTCTATAGAACATACTGTAGTAATGTAGTAATGTATCCTGTTGGGATGGTTCACCTCTACAGAACATACTGTAGTAATGTATCCTGTTGGGATGGTACACCTCTATAGAACATACTGTAGTAATGTAGTAATGTATCCTGTTGGGATGGTTCACCTCTATAGATCATACTGTAGTAATGTAGTAATGTATCCTGTTGGGATGGTTGACCTCTATAGAACATACTGTAGTAATGTATCCTGTTGGGATGGTTCACCTCTATAGAACATACTGTAGTAATGTATCCTGTTGGGATGGTTCACCTCTATAGAACATACTCTAGTAATGTAGTAATGTATCCTGTTGGGATGGTTCACCTCTATAGAACATACTGTAGTAATGTATCCTGTTGGGATGGTTCACCTCTATAGAACATTCTGTAGTAATGTAGTAATGTATCCTGTTGGGATGGTTCACCTCTATAGATCATACTGTAGTAATGTAGTAATGTATCCTGTTGGGATGGTTCACCTCTATAGAACATACTGTAGTAATGTATCCTGTTGGAATGGGTCACCTCTATAGAACATACTGTAGTAATATAGTAATGTGTCCTGTTGGGATGGTTCACCTCTATAGAACATACTGTAGTAATGTATCCTGTTGGGATGGTTCACCTCTATAGAACATACTGTAGAAATGTATCCTGTTGGGATGGTTCACCTCTATAGAACATACTGTAGTAATGTAGTAATGTATCCTGTTGGGATGGTTCACCTCTACATAACATACTGTAGTAATGTAGTAATGTATCCTGTTGGGATGGTTCACCTCTATAGAACATACTGTAGTAATGTATCCTGTTGGGATGGTTCACCTCTATAGAACATACTGTAGTAATGTAGTAATGTATCCTGTTGGGATGGTTCACCTCTATAGAACATACTGTAGTAATGTATCCTGTTGGGATGGTTCACCTCTATAGAACATACTGTAGTAATGTAGTAATGTGTCCTGTTGGGATGGTTCACCTCTATAGAACATACTGTAGTAATGTAGTAATGTATCCTGTTGGGATGGTTCACCTCTATAGGACATACTGTAGTAATGTATCCTGTTGGGATTGTACACCTCTATAGAACATACTGTAGTAATGTATCCTGTTGGGATGGTTCACCTCTATAGAACATACTGTAGTAATGTAGTAATGTATCCTGTTGGGATGGTTCACCTCTATAGAACATACTGTAGTAATGTATCCTGTTGGGATGGTACACCTCTATAGAACATACTGTAGTAATGTAGTAATGTATCCTGTTGGGATGGTTCACCTCTATAGATCATACTGTAGTAATGTAGTAATGTATCCTGTTGGGATGGTTGACCTCTATAGAACATACTGTAGTAATGTATCCTGTTGGGATGGTTCACCTCTATAGAACATACTGTAGTAATGTATCCTGTTGGGATGGTTCACCTCTATAGAACATACTCTAGTAATGTAGTAATGTATCCTGTTGGGATGGTTCACCTCTATAGAACATACTGTAGTAATGTATCCTGTTGGGATGGTTCACCTCTATAGAACATTCTGTAGTAATGTAGTAATGTATCCTGTTGGGATGGTTCACCTCTATAGATCATACTGTAGTAATGTAGTAATGTATCCTGTTGGGATGGTTCACCTCTATAGAACATACTGTAGTAATGTATCCTGTTGGGATGGTTCACCTCTATAGAACATACTGTAGTAATGTAGTAATGTATCCTGTTGGGATGGTTCACCTCTATAGAACATACTGTAGTAATGTAGTAATGTATCCTGTTGGGATGGTTTGCCTCTATAGAACATACTGTAGTAATGTAGTAATGTATCCTGTTGGGATGGTTCACCTCTATAGAACATACTGTAGTAATGTATCCTGTTGGGATGGTTCACCTCTATAGAACATACTGTAGTAATGTAGTAATGTATCCTGTTGGGATGGTTCACCTCTATAGAACATACTGTAGTAATGTATCCTGTTGGGATGGTTGACCTTTATAGAACATACTGTAGTAATGTATCCTGTTGGAATGGGTCACCTCTATAGAACATACTGTATTAATGTAGTAATGTGTCCTGTTGGGATGGTTCATCTCTATAGAACATACTGTAGTAATGTAGTAATGTATCCTGTTGGGATGGTTCACCTCTATAGAACATACTGTAGTAATGTAGTAATGTATCCTGTTGGGATGGTTCACCTCTATAGAACATACTGTAGTAATGTAGTAATGTATCCTTTTGGGATGGTTCACCTCTACAGAACATACTGTAGTAATGTAGTAATTTATCCTGTTGGGATGGTTCACCTCTATAGAACATACTGTAGTAATGTATCCTGTTGGGATGGTTCACCTCTATAGAACATACTGTAGTAATGTATCCTGTTGGGATGGTACACCTCTATAGAACATACTGTAGTAATGTATCCTGTTGGGATGGTTCACCTCTATAGAACATACTGTAGTAATATAGTAATGTATCCTGTTGGGATGGTTCACCTCTATAGAACATACTGTAGTAATGTATCCTGTTGGGATGGTTCACCTCTATAGGACATACTGTAGTAATGTAGTAATGTATCCTGTTGGGATGGTTCACCTCTATAGAACATACTGTAGTAATGTATCCTGTTGGGATGGTTCACCTCTATAGGACATACTGTAGTAATGTATCCTGTTGGGATGGTTCACCTCTATAGAACATACTGTAGTAATGTATCCTGTTGGGATGGTTCACCTCTATAGAACATACTGTAGTAATGTAGTAATGTATCCTGTTGGGATGGTTCACCTCTAGAGAACATACTGTAGTAATGTAGTAATGTATCCTGTTGGGATGGTTCACCTCTATAGAACATACTGTAGTAATGTAGTAATGTATCCTGTTGGGATGGTTCACCTCTATAGAACATACTGTAGTAATGTAGTAATGTATCCTGTTGGGATGGTTCACCTCTATAGAACATACTGTAGTAATGTATCCTGTTGTGATGGTTCACCTCTATAGAACATACTGTAGTAATGTAGTAATGTATCCTGTTGGGATGGTTCACCTCTATAGAACATACTGTAGTAATATAGTAATGTATCCTGTTGGGATGGTTCACCTCTATAGAACATACTGTAGTAATGTATCCTGTTGGGATGGTTCACCTCTATAGAACATACTGTAGTAATGTATCCTGTTGGGATGGTTCACCTCTATAGAACATACTGTAGTAATGTAGTATTGTATCCTGTTGGGATGGTTCACCTCTATAGAACATAATGTAGTAATGTAGTAATGTATCCTGTTGGGATGGTTCACCTCTATAGAACATACTGTAGTAATGTAGTAATGTATCCTGTTGGGATGGTTCACCTCTATAGAACATACTGTAGTAATGTATCCTGTTGGGATGGTTCACCTCTATAGAACATACTGTAGTAATGTAGTAATGTATCCTGTTGAGATGGTTCACCTCTATAGAACATACTGTAGTAATGTATCCTGTTGGGATGGTACACCTCTATAGAACATACTGTAGTAATGTAGTAATGTATCCTGTTGGGATGGTTCACCTCTATAGAACATACTGTAGTAATGTAGTAATGTATCCTGTTGGGATGGTACACCTCTATAGAACATACTGTAGTAATGTAGTAATGTATCCTGTTGGGATGGTTCACCTCTATAGAACATACTGTAGTAATGTATCCTGTTGGGATGGTTCACCTCTATAGAACATACTGTAGTAATGTATCCTGTTGGGATGGTTCACCTCTATAGAACATACTGTAGTAATGTATCCTGTTGGGATGGTTCACCCCTATAGAACATACTGTAGTAATGTATCCTGTTGAGATGGTTCACCCCTGTAAGTGGGGTTACTGTCATGGCTCCTCCTGTAAGGGGGCTTACTGTCATGGCTCCTCCTGTAAGTGGGGTTACTGTCATGGTTCCTCCTGGAAGGGGGGTACTGACATGGTTCCTCCTGGAAGGGGGCTTACTGTCATGGTTCCTCCTGGAAGGGGGGTTACTGTCATGGTTCCTCCTGGAGTGGGGGTACTGTCATGGTTCCTCCTGGAAGGGGGGTACTGTCATGGTTCCTCCTGGAAGGGGGGGTACTGTCATGGTTCCTCCTGGAAGGGGGGTACTGTCATGGCTCCTCCTGGAAGGGGGGGTACTGTCATGGTTCCTCCTGGAAGGGGGGGTACTTTCATGGTTCCTCCACCAGAGGGCGGCAGAGACTTTTATTGGACTCAGGTGGGCCTGATTATTTCCGCTCTCCTTCCTGAATTCTTCAACCTCCAGGAGGCCTTCGCCCTTCCTCCTCATCGTCCTTATGACTGTGCCATAGAACTCCCTTCCCCGGGGTCATCTGTACTCCCTCTCGACCCCTGAAGCAGCAGTCATGGACAAATACATCCGGGAGTCGCTGGAGACGGGCTTCATTCGCCCTGCTACATCTCCTGCTGGTGGAGGCTGCTTCTTCGTGGGTAAGAAGGATGGAGGCCTGCATCGACTACAGAGGGCTGAACCAGATTACAATCAAGAATCATTTCCCCCCTACCCCTGAAGCCCTCTGCATTTCACCAAACTGGACCTCCGCAATGCTTAAAATCTGGTGAGAATCGAGAGAGGGAGATGAGTGGAATACTGCCTTTAACACCCCTAGTGGCCACTATGAGTATTTAGTCATGCCTTTCGGATTATCGAACTCACTGGCAGTCTTTCAAGCATTGGTCATTGACACAGGGATATGTTGAATCGGTTCGTCTTTGTTACCTTGCCGACATCTTGGATCTTCCGGAACACATACTGCACATCCGCCAAGTGTGAGTTCCATGTATCCCAGGTCTCCTTCCTGGGTCACATTATCTCTACCAAAGGCATTCAAATGGAGCACGTAAAGATTGAGGCGGTTGCCGACTGGCCCAGTCCCACCTCACTCAAGCAGATCCAGCGGATCCTCGTGTTTGTTCATTTGTACAGACGCTACTTGGGGGCGGTGGCAGCGGTGACCCCGAGGCTGACAGGGCATTCATGGAGCCCATGTTTCACCTCTGGAACCATCCTCTTTCATCCTGATCCGACTTGTCCCTTTGTGGTGGAGGTGGACGCCTCGGACATTGGAGCAGGGGTGGTCCTTTCACAGCAGGATGACCAGGACAAGAAACTGCACCCATGTACCTTTCTCTCCAAGCGGTTCTCGACAGCGGAACACAACTATGATGTAAGCAACCGGGAGCTCTTGGCAGTTAAGTGGGCCCTTGAGGGGTGTAGACACTGGTTGGAGGGGGCACCTCATCCTTTCGTGATCTGGATGGACCATAAGAACTTTGGCTTCTTGAATGGAGACCACAGGTTGGACGCTCGCCAGACTCTGTTTTTTAACAGGTTCGATTTCACACTAGCCTATTGCCCGGGATCCAAGAATCAGAAAGCAGACGCCCTGTCTCGCCAACACGATGTCTCTAACAAGGAGAGGGACCCAGAGCCCATCATCCCCAGCTCACGCATTATGGCTTCTTTGATATGGAGTATTGAAACAGCAGTCCGACAAGCTCAGACACAAGAACCTGACCCTGGAGGGGGACCCACTAACAGACTTTATGTTCCGCGATCAGCCCGGCCCCGAGGTCTACAATGGGGACACTCCTCTAAATGAACTGGGCATCCAGGGGTTAATCTGACATTGGAGTTCCTGAGGCGGAAATTCTGGTGCCCAACATGATGGAGGATGTGAGATCCTTTTTTTGCGGCCTGTTCCATCTGTGCCCAAAGCAGGTCTTCGCGTCAGCGACTGTCCGGGTTGCTCCAACCTCTGCCCATCCCCAGCTGGCCTGGGTCTCATCTGTCTGTAGACTTTATCACAGGGTTACATCCATCCCAAGGGCTTACCATTGTCCTGGTGGTCGTCGATCGGTTCTCCAAGGCAGCAAATTTCATTGCATTAACCAAGTTGCCTTCAGCGAAGGAGACCGCCGATCTCATGATTATCCATGTATTTCGACTACACGGACCTCCCCAGGATATTGTCACAGATCATGGGCCCCAGTTCGTTGCACGGCATTGGAAGGCCTTCTGTTCCCTGTTGGGGGCATCGGTGAGTCTCCTCGGGGTTCCACCCTCAGTCGAATGGGAAAACTGAGCGGGTCAAGTAGGAGCTGGAGAAGTTCCTCATCTGGGCGGAGTATGGTCATAACACACTGCTAAACTTGTCCACTGTTTGTCACCATTTGAGTGTCAGTTCGGGTTCGCCATCAGACGCAGAACAAGAGGCAGAAGCAGCTGAGATGTTCATTCGATGATGTTGCCGCACCTGGATCAGAGCGTGATCCTCTTTGCTCCGCTCCTCTGCCCGACACCAACACCAGGCAAACCGGCACAGAAGACCTCTTTGGGTCTGCCTAACGGGTCAACGGTTGTGGCTGTCCACCCGTGATCTTCCCTGAAAGGTGGACTCGCGGAAGCTCGCTCCTTGCTACATAGGACCATTCAAGATCCTGAGTCGCATCAACCCGGTCACCTATCATCTCCAGCTACTAAGGTCCATGAGGGTCTGTCTGTCCTTTCCTGTCTCAAGCTGATAAGGACCAGTCCATTCCCTCCCCCCACACCTGCTCCTCCGCTCCCTCGACTTGTGGATGGCCGCCCGGCCTACACAATCCGGCGTCTGTTGGAGTCTTGTAGGGTCCGAGGGACCCCTGCAGTACCTGGTGGACTGGGAGGGCTACAGTCCCGAGTAGCGTGTGTGGGTGCCTGCCCTGTACATCCTGGATTAGGGTCTTGTTAGAGACTTCAAACAACTATGTGGTGGTCGTCATAGCTTCGCGGCTGGAGGTGAGGGGGGTGGGTTACTGGAGGGGGGTGATTACTGTCATGGTTCCTCCTGGCACCAGAGGGCGGCAGAAACCACCCTAGAGACTTTTATTGGACTCAGATGTGTGTCGTATTATTTCATGATTGTGTCCCTGTTAAAAGAGGTGTGTTTTCTGTGGTCCTTTGCAGAAGCTTGAATTGTTAACCGTGTGCGGTCGTTTCCTGAGTGAGTTTTCGAGACTTAGTGTTTGTTGTTTTTTCAAGTGTACTGTGAACCTGCGGCTAATGTTTCTCAGTTATATATTATGTTTATCCTTAACCACTGATTCATCCTCTGGTCTCTTCTCTACACTTGGGTCTAAACTTACCACGTCACAGTGTGTGTGACCCGGGGCCAGAAGACATGGGAGGGACGTGACTACTGATACAACCATTTTTAAAGAAAACAAGAGTTTCTATTGGACAAATGCATTCCCAAATTGTTCAGTTTGTTCTGGTTCTTTTTTGGTTTCTAGTGAATCCTGTTGGAAGATACTGTATATCAGTTGCTACAGTGGGGAGAACAAGTATTTGATACACTGACGATTTTGCAGGTTTTCCGACTTACAAAGCATGTAGAGGTCTGTTATTTTTATCATAGGTACACTTCAACTGTGAGAGACGGAATCTGAAACAAAAAATCCAGAGAGAAAGAGTCTGTCGTGGAAAGAGCAGGTTTAATGTTTTGTGTACTATGTCATGATGATTTTTATTTACCACTTTTGCCTTTGGCTCTATTAGACATATCTCTCATGCAGACTTCAACCTATAAACGGAATAGGGTAGGGGCTAGAGGCATCACTACAGACCCTGGTTCGATCCCGGGCTGTATCACAACCGGCCATGATCGGAAGTCCTATAGGGAGGTGCATAATTGGCCCAGCGTGGTCCGGGTTAGGGCAGGGTTTGGCCTGGGTAGGCGTTCATTGTATAATATGAATTTGTTCTTAACTGACTTGCCTAGTTAATAAAGGTTAAATATACAATATATATACAATACAATATAAAATCTGTTGGAGACCTGATGTGCAGTAGCATGGGTCCACCACTAGGTGGTGATAACACCAGAGCCAGTCTCACCACAGTGTAGTGAGTGCCTTCAGAAAGTATTCATACTCGTTGACTTTTTCCCCATTTTTTGTCGCTGGCCTACACATAATAATAATGTCAAAGTGGAATTATGTTTGTAGAAATATTTACAAATTCATTAAAAATGAAAGGCTGAAATGTCTTGCGTCAATAAGTATTCAACCCCTTTGTTATGGCACGCCTGAATAAGTTCAGGAGTAAAAATGTGCTTAACAAGTCACATAATAAGTTGTATGGACTCACTCTGTGTGCAACAATAGTGTTTAACAGGATTTTTTTATGACTACCTCATCTATGTACCCCACAATTATCTGTAAGGTCCCTCAGTCGAGAAGTGGATTTAAAACACAAAGACCAGGGAGGTTTTTTCAATGCCTCTTAAAGGTAAACAAAAAAAGATAAATTAATTTGAATTAATATTTAATATATATTAATATTAATAATATCCATTTGAAGTTATTAATTACACTTTGGATGGTGTATCAATACACCCAGTCACTACAAAGATAAGATTTCTCTCAGTTGCTGGAGAGGAAGAAAACCGCTCAGGAATTTCGCCATGAGGCCAATGGTGACTTTAAAACAGTTACAGAGTTTAATGGCTGTGATAGAACACTGGATGGATCAACAACATTGTAGTTACTCCACAATACTAATACTAACTAACACAATACATAAACTCCACATAAATGACAGAGTGAAAAGAAGGAAGCTTTTACAAATATTCAAAAAACATCTTGTTTCAAATCAAAATCAAATCAGATGTTATTGGTCACATGGTTAGCAGATGTTATTGGTCACATGGTTAGCAGATGTTATTGGTCACATGGTCAGCAGATGTTATTGGTCACATGGTTAGCAGATGTTATTGGTCACATGGTCAGCAGATGTTAATGGTCACATGGTCAGCAGATGTTAATGGTCACATGGTCAGCAGATGTTAATGGTCACATGGTCAGCAGATGTTATTGGTCACATGGTTAGCAGATGTTATTGGTCACATGGTCAGCAGATGTTATTGGTCACATGGTTAGCAGATGTTAATGGTCACATGGTCAGCAGATGTTAATGGTCACATGGTCAGCAGATGTTAATGGTCACATGGTCAGCAGATGTTATTGGTCACATGGTTAGCAGATGTTATTGGTCACATGGTCAGCAGATGTTATTGGTCACATGGTCAGCAGATGTTATTGGTCACATGGTTAGCAGATGTTATTGGTCACATACACATGGTCAGCAGATGTTATTGGTCACATGGTTAGCAGATGTTATTGGTCACATGGTTAGTAGATGTTATAGGTCACATGCACATGGTTAGTAGATGTTATTGGTCACATACACATGGTTAGCAGATGTTATTGGTCACATACACATGGTTAGCAGATGTTATTGGTCACATACACATGGTTAGCAGATGTTATTGGTCACATACACATGGTTAGCAGATGTTAATGGTCACATACACATGGTTAGTAGATGTTATTGGTCACATGCACATGGTTAGCAGATGTTATTGGTCACATGCACATGGTTAGCAGATGTTATTGGTCACATGCACATGGTTAGCAGATGTTATTGGTCACATGCACATGGTTAGCAGATGTTATTGGTCACATACACATGGTTAGCAGATGTTATTGGTCACATGCACATGGTTAGTAGATGTTATTGGTCACATGCACATGGTTAGTAGATGTTATTGGTCACATGCACATGGTTAGCAGATGTTATTGGTCACACGCACATGGTTAGCAGATGTTATTGGTCACATGCACATGGTTAGCAGATGTTATTGGTCACATACACATGGTTAGCAGATGTTATTGGTCACATACACATGGTTAGCAGATGTTATTGGTCACACGCACATGGTTAGCAGATGTTATTGGTCACACGCACATGGTTAGCAGATGTTATTGGTCACACGCACATGGTTAGTAGATGTTATTGGTCACATGCACATGGTTAGTAGATGTTATTGGTCACATGCACATGGTTAGCAGATGTTATTGGTCACATGCACATGGTTAGCAGATGTTATTGGTCACATGGTTAGCAGATGTTATTGGTCACATGGTTAGCAGATGTTATTGGTCACATGGTTAGCAGATGTTATTGGTCACATGGTTAGCAGATGTTATTGGTCACATGGTTAGCAGATGTTATTGGTCACATGGTTAGCAGATGTTATTGGTCACATGGTTAGCAGATGTTATTGGTCACATGGTTAGCAGATGTTATTGGTCACATGGTTAGCAGATGTTATTGGTCACATGGTTAGCAGATGTTATTGGTCACATGGTTAGCAGATGTTATTGGTCACATGGTTAGCAGATGTTATTGGTCACATGGTTAGCAGATGTTAATGGTCACATGGTTAGCAGATGTTATTGGTCACATGGTTAGCTGATGTTAATGGTCACATGGTTAGCAGATGTTAATGGTCACATGGTTAGCAGATGTTATTGGTCACATGGTTAGCAGATGTTATTGGTCACATGGTTAGCAGATGTTATTGGTCACATGGTTAGCAGATGTTATTGGTCACATGGTTAGCAGATGTTATTGGTCACATGGTTAGCAGATGTTATTGGTCACATGGTTAGCAGATGTTATTGGTCACATGGTTAGCAGATGTTATTGGTCACATGGTTAGCAGATGTTATTGGTCACATGGTTAGCAGATGTTATTGGTCACATGGTTAGCAGATGTTATTGGTCACATGGTTAGCAGATGTTATTGGTCACATGGTTAGCAGATGTTATTGGTCACATGGTTAGCAGATGTTAATGGTCACATGGTTAGCAGATGTTATTGGTCACATGGTTAGCAGATGTTATTGGTCACATGGTTAGCAGATGTTATTGGTCACATGGTTAGCAGATGTTAATGGTCACATACACATGGTTAGCAGATGTTATTGGTCACATGGTTAGCAGATGTTAATGGTCACATGGTTAGCAGATGTTAATGGTCACATACACATGGTTAGCAGATGTTAATGGTCACATGGTTAGCAGATGTTATTGGTCACATGGTTAGCAGATGTTATTGGTCACATGGTTAGCAGATGTTAATGGTCACATGGTTAGCAGATGTTATTGGTCACATGGTTAGCAGATGTTAATCGTCACATACACATGGTTAGCAGATGTTAATGGTCACATGGTTAGCAGATGTTATTGGTCACATGGTTAGCAGATGTTAATGGTCACATGGTTAGCAGATGTTAATGGTCACATGGTTAGCAGATGTTAATGGTCACATACACATGGTTAGCAGATGTTATTGGTCACATGGTTAGCAGATGTTAATGGTCACATACACATGGTTAGCAGATGTTAATGGTCACATGGTTAGCAGATGTTAATGGTCACATACACATGGTTAGCAGATGTTAATGGTCACATACACATGGTTAGCAGATGTTAATGGTCACATGGTTAGCAGATGTTAATGGTCACATACACATGGTTAGCAGATGTTAATGGTCACATGGTTAGCAGATGTTATTGGTCACATACACATGGTTAGCAGATGTTATTGGTCACATGGTTAGCAGATGTTATTGGTCACATGGTTAGCAGATGTTATTGGTCACATGGTTAGCAGATGTTATTGGTCACATGGTTAGCAGATGTTATTGGTCACATGGTTAGCAGATGTTATTGGTCACATGGTTAGCAGATGTTATTGGTCACATGGTTAGCAGATGTTATTGGTCACATGGTTAGCAGATGTTATTGGTCACATGGTTAGCAGATGTTAATGGTCACATGGTTAGCAGATGTTATTGGTCTCATACACATGGTTAGCAGATGTTATTGGTCACATGGTTAGCAGATGTTAATGGTCACATGGTTAGCAGATGTTATTGGTCACATGGTTAGCAGATGTTAATGGTCACATGGTTAGCAGATGTTATTGGTCTCATACACATGGTTAGCAGATGTTATTGGTCACATGGTTAGCAGATGTTATTAGTCTCATACACATGATTAGCAGATGTTATTGGTCACATGGTTAGCAGATGTTATTGGTCTCATACACATGGTTAGCAGATGTTATTGGTCACATGGTTAGCAGATGTTATTGGTCACATGGTTAGCAGATGTTAATGGTCTCATACACATGGTTAGCAGATGTTAAAGGTCTCATGGTTAGCAGATGTTAATGGTCTCATACACATGGTTAGCAGATGTTATTGGTCACATGGTTAGCAGATGTTATTGGTCACATGGTTAGTAGATGTTATTGGTCACATGGTTAGTAGATGGTATTGGTCACATGGTTAGTAGATGGCATTGGCCACATGGTTAGTAGATGTTATTGGTCTCATACACATGGTTAGCAGATGTTAATGGTCTCATACACATGGTTAGCAGATGTTAATGGTCTCATACACATGGTTAGCAGATGTTATTGGTCACATGGTTAGCAGATGTTATTGGTCACATGGTTAGCAGATGTTATTGGTCACATGGTTAGTAGATGTTATTGGTCTCATACACATGGTTAGCAGATGTTAATGGTCTCATACACATGGTTAGCAGATGTTAATGGTCTCATACACATGGTTAGCAGATGTTAATGGTCACATGGTTAGCAGATGTTAATGGTCTCATACACATGGTTAGCAGATGTTAATGGTCACATGGTTAGCAGATGTTAATGGTCACATGGTTAGCAGATGTTATTGGTCTCATACACATGGTTAGCAGATGTTAATGGTCTCATACACATGGTTAGCAGATGTTAATGGTCACATGGTTAGCAGATGTTAATGTCTCATACACATGGTTAGCAGATGTTATTGGTCACATGGTTAGCAGATGTTAATGGTCACATGGTTAGTAGATGTTATTGGTCACATGGTTAGTAGATGTTATTGGTCACATACACATGGTTAGCAGATGTTATTGGTCACATACACATGGTTAGCAGATGTTAATGGTCACATACACGTGGTTAGCAGATGTTAATGGTCACATGGTTAGCAGATGTTATTGGTCACATACACATGGTTAGCAGATGTTAATGGTCACATGGTTAGTAGATGTTATTGGTCACATACACATGGTTAGCAGATGTTATTGGTCACATACACATGGTTAGCAGATGTTATTGGTCACATACACATGGTTAGCAGATGTTAATGGTCACATGGTTAGCAGATGTTATTGGTCACATGGTTAGTAGATGTTATTGGTCACATACACATGGTTAGCAGATGTTATTGGTCACATACACATGGTTAGCAGATGTTAATGGTCACATACACATGGTTAGCAGATGTTAATGGTCACATGGTTAGCAGATGTTATTGGTCACATGGTTAGTAGATGTTATTGGTCACATACACATGGTTAGCAGATGTTATTGGTCACATACACATGGTTAGCAGATGTTATTGGTCACATACACATGGTTGGCAGATGTTAATGGTCACATGGTTAGCAGATGTTATTGGTCACATGGTTAGTAGATGTTATTGGTCACATACACATGGTTAGCAGATGTTATTGGTCACATACACATGGTTAGCAGATGTTATTGGTCACATACACATGGTTAGCAGATGTTAATGGTCACATGGTTAGTAGATGTTATTGGTCTCATACACATGGTTAGCAGATGTTATTGGTCACATGGTTAGTAGATGTTATTGGTCACATGGTTAGTAGATGTTATTGGTCACATACACATGGTTAGCAGATGTTAATGGTCACATACACATGGTTAGCAGATGTTAATGGTCACATGGTTAGCAGATGTTATTGGTCACATGGTTAGTAGATGTTATTGGTCACATACACATGGTTAGCAGATGTTAATGGTCACATGGTTAGTAGATGTTATTGGTCACATACACATGGTTAGCAGATGTTATTGGTCACATACACATGGTTAGCAGATGTTAATGGTTAGCAGATGTTATTGGTCACATACACATGGTTAGCAGATGTTAATGGTCACATGGTTAGCAGATGGTATTGGTCACATGGTTAGCAGATGTTATTGGTCACATGGTTAGTAGATGTTAATGGTCACATACACATGGTTAGCAGATGTTATTGGTCACATACACATGGTTAGCAGATGTTAATGGTCACATGGTTAACAGATGTTATTGGTCACATGGTTAGTAGATGTTATTGGTCACATACACATGGTTAGCAGATGTTATTGGTCACATACACATGGTTAGCAGATGTTAATGGTCACATGGTTAGCAGATGTTATTGGTCACATGGTTAGTAGATGTTATTGGTCACATACACATGGTTAGCAGATGTTATTGGTCACATACACATGGTTAGCAGATGTTATTGGTCACATACACATGGTTGGCAGATGTTAATGGTCACATGGTTAGCAGATGTTATTGGTCACATGGCTAGTAGATGTTATTGGTCACATACACATGGTTAGCAGATGTTATTGGTCACATACACATGGTTAGCAGATGTTATTGGTCACATACACATGGTTAGCAGATGTTAATGGTCACATGGTTAGTAGATGTTATTGGTCTCATACACATGGTTAGCAGATGTTATTGGTCACATGGTTAGTAGATGTTATTGGTCACATACACATGGTTAGCAGATGTTAATGGTCACATACACATGGTTAGCAGATGTTAATGGTCACATGGTTAGCAGATGTTATTGGTCACATGGTTAGTAGATGTTATTGGTCACATACACATGGTTAGCAGATGTTATTGGTCACATACACATGGTTAGTAGATGTTATTGGTCACATACACATGGTTAGCAGATGTTATTGGTCACATACACATGGTTAGCAGATGTTAATGGTTAGCAGATGTTATTGGTCACATACACATGGTTAGCAGATGTTAATGGTCACATGGTTAGCAGATGTTAATGGCCACATGGTTAGCAGATGTTATTGGTCACATGGTTAGCAGATGTTATTGGTCACATGGTTAGTAGATGTTAATGGTCACATACACATGGTTAGCAGATGTTATTGGTCACATACACATGGTTAGCAGATGTTAATGGTCACATGGTTAACAGATGTTATTGGTCACATGGTTAGTAGATGTTATTGGTCACATACACATGGTTAGCAGATGTTATTGGTCACATACACATGGTTAGCAGATGTTATTGGTCACATGGTTAGCAGATGTTATTGGTCACATGGTTAGTAGATGTTATTGGTCACATACACATGGTTAGCAGATGTTATTGGTCACATACACATGGTTAGCAGATGTTATTGGTCACATACACATGGTTAGCAGATGTTAATGGTCACATGGTTAGCAGATGTTAATGGTCACATGGTTAGCAGATGTTATTGGTCACATGGTTAGCAGATGTTATTGGTCACATACACATGGTTAGCAGATGTTAATGGTCACATACACATGGTTAGCAGATGTTAATGGTCACATACACATGGTTAGCAGATGTTAATGGTCACATACACATGGTTAGCAGATGTTAATGGTCACATACACATGGTTAGCAGATGTTAATGGTCACATGGTTAGCAGATGTTATTGGTCACATGGTTAGCAGATGTTATTGGTCACATACACACGGTTAGCAGATGTTATTGGTCACATACACATGGTTAGCAGATGTTAATGGTCACATACACATGGTTAGCAGATGTTAATGGTCACATACACATGGTTAGCAGATGTTAGTGGTCACATACACATGGTTAGTAGATGTTAATGGTCACATACACATGGTTAGCAGATGTTAATGGTCACATACACATGGTTAGCAGATGTTAATGGTCACATACACATGGTTAGCAGATGTTAATGGTCACATACACATGGTTAGCAGATGTTAATGGTCACATACACATGGTTAGCAGATGTTAATGGTCACATACACATGGTTAGCAGATGTTATTGGTCACATACACATGGTTAGCAGATGTTATTGGTCACATACACATGGTTAGCAGATGTTAATGGTCACATGGTTAGCAGATGTTATTGGTCACATACACATGGTTAGCAGATGTTAATGGTCACATACACATGGTTAGCAGATGTTAATGGTCACATACACATCGTTAGCAGATGTTATTGGTCACATGGTTAGCAGATGTTATTGGTCACATACACATGGTTAGCAGATGTTATTGGTCACATACACATGGTTAGCAGATGTTAATGGTCACATACACATGGTTAGCAGATGTTAATGGTCACATGGTTAGCAGATGTTAATGGTCACATGGTTAGCAGATGTTATTGGTCACATGGTTAGTAGATGTTATTGGTCACATACACATGGTTAGCAGATGTTATTGGTCACATACACATGGTTAGTAGATGTTATTGGTCACATACACATGGTTAGCAGATGTTATTGGTCACATACACATGGTTAGCAGATGTTAATGGTTAGCAGATGTTATTGGTCACATACACATGGTTAGCAGATGTTAATGGTCACATGGTTAGCAGATGTTAATGGCCACATGGTTAGCAGATGTTATTGGTCACATGGTTAGCAGATGTTATTGGTCACATGGTTAGTAGATGTTAATGGTCACATACACATGGTTAGCAGATGTTATTGGTCACATACACATGGTTAGCAGATGTTAATGGTCACATGGTTAACAGATGTTATTGGTCACATGGTTAGTAGATGTTATTGGTCACATACACATGGTTAGCAGATGTTATTGGTCACATACACATGGTTAGCAGATGTTATTGGTCACATGGTTAGCAGATGTTATTGGTCACATGGTTAGTAGATGTTATTGGTCACATACACATGGTTAGCAGATGTTATTGGTCACATACACATGGTTAGCAGATGTTATTGGTCACATACACATGGTTAGCAGATGTTAATGGTCACATGGTTAGCAGATGTTAATGGTCACATGGTTAGCAGATGTTATTGGTCACATGGTTAGCAGATGTTATTGGTCACATACACATGGTTAGCAGATGTTAATGGTCACATACACATGGTTAGCAGATGTTAATGGTCACATACACATGGTTAGCAGATGTTAATGGTCACATACACATGGTTAGCAGATGTTAATGGTCACATGGTTAGCAGATGTTATTGGTCACATGGTTAGCAGATGTTATTGGTCACATACACACGGTTAGCAGATGTTATTGGTCACATACACATGGTTAGCAGATGTTAATGGTCACATACACATGGTTAGCAGATGTTAATGGTCACATACACATGGTTAGCAGATGTTAGTGGTCACATACACATGGTTAGTAGATGTTAATGGTCACATACACATGGTTAGCAGATGTTAATGGTCACATACACATGGTTAGCAGATGTTAATGGTCACATACACATGGTTAGCAGATGTTAATGGCCACATACACATGGTTAGCAGATGTTATTGGTCACATACACATGGTTAGCAGATGTTATTGGTCACATACACATGGTTAGCAGATGTTAATGGTCACATGGTTAGCAGATGTTATTGGTCACATACACATGGTTAGCAGATGTTAATGGTCACATACACATGGTTAGCAGATGTTAATGGTCACATACACATCGTTAGCAGATGTTATTGGTCACATGGTTAGCAGATGTTATTGGTCACATACACATGGTTAGCAGATGTTATTGGTCACATACACATGGTTAGCAGATGTTAATGGTCACATACACATGGTTAGCAGATGTTAATGGTCACATACACATGGTTAGCAGATGTTATTGGTCACATACACATGGTTAGCAGATGTTAATGGTCACATACACATGGTTAGCAGATGTTAATGGTCACATACACATGGTTAGTAGATGTTATTGGTCACATACACATGGTTAGCAGATGTTAATGGTCACATACACATGGTTAGCAGATGTTAATGGTCACATACACATGGTTAGCAGATGTTAATGGTCACATACACATGGTTAGCAGATGTTAATGGTCACATACACATGGTTAGCAGATGTTAATGGTCACATACACATGGCTAGCAGATGTTATTTGTCACATACACATGGTTAGCAGATGTTATTGGTCACATACACATGGTTAGTAGATGTTATTGGTCACATACACATGGTTAGCAGATGTTAATGGTCACATACACATGGTTAGCAGATGTTAATGGTCACATGGTTAGCAGATGTTATTGGTCACATGTTTAGCAGATGTTATTGGTCACATGGTTAGCAGATGTTATTGGTCACATGGTTAGCAGATGTTATTGGTCACATACACATGGTTAGCAGATGTTATTGGTCACATACACATGGTTAGCAGATGTTATTGGTCACATACACATGGTTAGCATATGTTATTGGTCACATACACATGGTTAGCAGATGTTATTGGTCACATACACATGGTTAGCAGATGTTAATGGTCACATCCCACATGGTTAGCAGATGTTATTTGTCACATACACATGGTTAGCAGATGTTATTGGTCACATACACATGGTTAGTAGATGTTATTTGTCACATACACATGGTTAGTAGATGTTATTGGTCACATACACATGGTTAGCAGATGTTATTGGTCACATACACATGGTTAGTAGATGTTATTGGTCACATACACATGGTTAGTAGATGTTATTGGTCACATACACATGGTAGCAGATGTTATTGGTCACATACACATGGTTAGCAGATGTTATTGGTCACATACACATGGTTAGTAGATGTTATTGGTCACATACACATGGTTAGTAGATGTTATTGGTCACATACACGTGGTTAGCAGATGTTAATGGTCCCATACACGTGGTTAGCAGATGTTAATGGTCACATACACATGGTTAGTAGATGTTATTTGTCACATACACATGGTTAGCATATGTTATTGGTCACATACACATGGTTAGCAGATGTTATTGGTCACATACACATGGTTAGCAGATGTTAATGGTCACATACACATGGTTACCAGATGTTAATGGTCACATACACATGGTTAGCAGATGTTAATGGTCACATACACATGGTTAGCAGATGTTAATGGTCACATACACATGGTTAGCAGATGTTATTGGTCACATACACATGGTTAGCAGATGTTATTGGTCACATACACATGGTTAGCAGATGTTAATGGTCACATACACATGGTTAGCAGATGTTAATGGTCACATACACATGGTTAGCAGATGTTAATGGTCACATACACATGGTTAGCAGATGTTAATGGTCACATACACATGGTTAGCAGATGTTAATGGTCACATACACATGGTTAGCAGATGTTAATGGTCACATACACATGGTTAGCAGATGTTAATGGTCACATACACATGGTTAGCAGATGTTAATGGTCACATACACATGGTTAGCAGATGTTAGTGCGAGTGTAGCAAAATGCTTGTGCTTCTAGTTCCGACAATGCAGTAATAACCAACAAGTAATCTAGCTAACAATTCCAAAACTACGACCTTATAGACACAAGTGTAAGGGGATAAAGAATATGTACATAAGGATATATGAATGAGTGATGGTGCAGAGCGGCATAGGCAAGATACAGTAGATGGTATCAAGTACAGTATATACATATGAGATGAGTATGTAAACAAAGTGGCATAGTTAAAGTGGCTAGTGATACATGTATTACATAAGGATGCAGTAGATGATATAGAGTACAGTATATACGTATACATATGAGATGAGTAATGTAGGGTATGTAAACATTATATTAAGTAGCATTGTTTAAAGTGGCTAGTGATATATTTTACATAATTTCCCATTATTAAAGTGGCTGGAGTTGAGTCAGTGTGTTGGCAGCAGCCACTCAAAGTTAGTGGTGTCTGTTTAACAGTCGGATGGCTTTGAGATAGAAGCTGTTTTTCAGTCTCTCGGTCCCAGCTTTGATGCACCTGTACTGACCTCGCCTTCTGGATGATAGCGGGGTGAACAGGCAGTGGCTCGGGTGGTTGTTGTCCTTGATGATCTTAATGGCCTTCCTGTGACATCGGGTGGTGTAGGTGTCCTGGAGGGCAGGTAGTTTGCCCCCGGTGATGCGTTATGCAGACCTCACTACCCTCTGGAGAGCCATACGTTTGGGGGTGAGCAGTTGCCGTACCAGGCGGTTATACAGCCCGCCAGGATGCTCTCGATTGTGCATCTGTAGAAGTTTGTGAGTGCTTTTGGTAACCAGCCGAATTTCTTCAGCCTCCTGAGGTTGATGTATAATGTATACGAAATGCTTCAGTCTGGTTTTAGACCCCATCATAGCACTGAGACGGCACTTGTGAAGGTGGTAAATTACATTTTAATGGCATCGGACCGAGGCTCTGCATCTGTCCTCGTGCTCCTAGACCTTAGTGCTGCTTTTGATACCATCGATCACCACATTCTTTTGGAGAGATTGGAAACCCAAATTGGTCTACACAGACAAGTTCTGGCCTGGTTTAGATCTTATCTGTCGGAAAGATATCAGTTTGTCTCTGTGAATGGTTTGTCCTCTGACAATTCAACTGTAAATTTCGGTGTTCCTCAAGGTTCCGTTTTAGGACCACTATTGTTTTCACTATATATTTTACCTCTTGGGGATGTTATTCGAAAACATAATGTAAACTTTCACTGCTATGCGGATGACACACAGCTGTACATTTCAATGAAACATGGTGAAGCCCCAAAATTGCCCTCGCTAGAAGCATGTGTTTCAGACATAAGGAAGTGGATGGCTGCAAACTTTCTACTATTAAACTCGGACAAAACAGAGATGCTTGTTCTAGGTCCCAAGAAACAAAGAGATCTTCTGTTGAATCTGACAATTAATCTTAATGGTTGTACAGTCGTCTCAAATAAAACTGTGAAGGACCTCGGCGTTACTCTGGACCCTGATCTCTCTTTTGAAGAACATATCAAGACCATTTCGAGGACAGCTTTTTTCCATCTACGTAACATTGCAAAAATCAGAAACTTTCTGTCCAAAAATGATGCAGAAAAATTAATCCATGCTTTTGTCACTTCTAGGTTAGACTACTGCAATGCTCTATTTTCCGGCTACCCGGATAAAGCACTAAATAAACTTCAGTTAGTGCTAAATACGGCTGCTAGAATCCTGACTAGAACCAAAAAATGTGATCATATTACTCCAGTGCTAGCCTCTCTACACTGGCTTCCTGTCAAAGCAAGGGCTGATTTCAAGGTTTTACTGCTACCCTACAAAGCATTACATGGGCTTGCTCCTACCTATGTCTCTGATTTGGTCCTGCCGTACATACCTACACGTACGCTACGGTCACAAGACGCAGGCCTCCTAATTGTCCCTAGAATTTCTAAGCAAACAGCTGGAGGCAGGGCTTTCTCCTATAGAGCTCCATTTTTATGGAACGGTCTGCCTACCCATGTCAGAGAGGCAAACTCGGTCTCAACCTTTAAGTCTTTACTGAAGACTCATCTCTTCAGTGGGTCATATGATTGAGTGTAGTCTGGCCCAGGAGTGGGAAGGTGAACGGAAAGGCTCTGGAGCAACGAACCGCCCTTGCTGTCTCTGCCTGGCCGGTTCCCCTCTTTCCACTGGGATTCTCTGCCTCTAACCCTATTACAGGGGCTGAGTCACTGGCTTGCTGGGGCTCCTAGCCACCGTGCTTCTACACCTGCATTGCTTGCTGTTTGGGGTTTTAGGCTGGGTTTCTGTACAGCACTTTGAGATATCAGCTGATGTACGAAGGGCTATATAAATAAATTTGATTTGATTTGATTTGATTTGAAGAGGCGCTGCTGCGCCTTCTTCACGATGCTGTCTGTGTGGGTGGACCAATTCAGTTTGTCTGTGATGTGTACGCAGAGGAACTTAAAACTTACTACCCTCTCCACTACTGTTCCATCGATGTGGATAGGGGGGTGTTCCCTCTGCTGTTTCCTGAAGTCCACAATCATCTCCTTAGTTTTATTGACGTTGAGTGTGAGGTTATTTTCCTGACACCACACTCCGAGGGCCCTCACCTCCTCCCTGTAGGGCTTCTCGTCGTTGTTAAAGCACTAAAGCACTAAAGTAAAACTGCTACAATTGTGGCAAAGAAACAAACTTTATGTCCTGAATACAAAGCGTTATGTTTGGGCCAAATCCAACAACAACACATCCCTGAGTACCATTCTTCATATTATCAAGCGTGGTGGTGGCTGCATCATGTTAAGGGTATGCTTGTCATCGTTAAGGACTGGGGAGTTTTTCAGGATAAAAAGAAAGGGAATAGAGCACAGGCAACATCCTGGTTCAGTCTGCTTTCCAACAGACACTGGGAGACAAATGCACCTTTCAGCAGAACAATAACCTAAAACACAAGGCCAAATATACACTGAAGTTGCTTACCAAGACAATGTTGAATGTTCCTATCATCATTGTTATTAGTATTATCATTATTATTAGCATTATTGTTGTTATTAGTATTATCATTATCGGCATTAGTATCAGCATTATTATTATTATCATTATTATCATTATTATTATTATACTTATAGAAATTATTATTATTTTTCCTGATCCCTGAAATACAAATAAGATTGAAAATCATGAAATAAGTATTTGTTGAAATGGATGGTTTAATCCTAAAGAATGTACACATTGGAATTCATAGTTGCTGTTCCAGGTAAAACACTATGATACCAAAAACAGATGAAAAATACATTTTTTTAAAAGACGAACATGAGAACCTTATGACTGTAAGAATGGAATACATTAGGTCGGCCATTTCTGTTTTTTTCTGATTCCACCGTTGCTCTGTGACTTGATCCCCATTTGACCAGATAATGAACATCCCAAATCATTTCACATTAAACAACCTTTAGTAATATATCTGTTATTGTTATAATTTTGACTATGTGGAAGAAAGCAACATGAAGAACGTTTTCATGTTCTAAACTAAATGTTTTTCCAAATCTAAGTACAGAGTTCTTGCTCCATCTAACGCACTCTGAATAATGTCCATAGCAGATGAACATGAGATAATAATGACAGGAAATATGTCATGCTTTCAGGTCATGTGTGTTTTGTGTTTCCCAGCATGATCCCCATGTTGTATGATGACTAACATTCAAAATCATTTCACATGAAACAACCTTAAGTAGTTTATAATGTGAATACAGTCTTCCTGTCCCAGCTAAAACAAATATGTTCACTAGTTAACCATCTGATTGATAGTTTATATAAATGCCATTAACTTTAGCTACATTGAAACTGCTGGGGAAAAGGTTGCTAGCTAATGTGTAGATAACATTAGCTAGGTTTCCAGAAACTATGAACTATAGCTGTATTTTGCTATGTTCTTTACCTCATCCTCTCTTGCTCATGTGAATAGCTACTGTACTTCCTGATATTTGATTGATGGAACAATCAAGCCAATGGTTTGGCGGCTGTGGTTTTGGTCAGGAGTAAAAGGTCCTGCCCCCCCAGAGCGCAAATCTCTTCCTACAAATGTAGGAAGTGACAGAACTGAGCCAGGACATATTCAAAATCTGCAAGTGTTTTTGATTCACAGCAGAATATTCATACTCTTAAATGGACTTGCAATAACTCTGAAAATCAATTACGCAAATTTTATTGAATGTTTTCAAATGTCAAGTTACAAGTTTGTGACTGTTGTTAAATCTTTCACAAGTCATGATAAAGGCTTTGCCAAATGAAATTGCACATTTTGCGAATCTTCCTTGCAACTACGACATTCTAAATGCAAATTGACGTAGTTCTGTCATCATTATAATCCAATAAGAAGTACTTAGATGTTTATTACTGATGTTTATCCGTGAGGCTTTTCCCCGAGAGGGGTTTCACAAGAAGCCTATAGATCAGATGGGAGTTGTTTTAGCATGGCTCGTTTGCCTCAGCAGAACACTGTTTAATAAACATTGTTTTAGCACTTAGTTAAATGTCACAAATTATTCTCTGTTTTACTTAGGAAAATTGAGAATGATGGATCTGGAGGAGAAACAGGAAGCCTTCTGAATGTGTTCTGTTGATCAGGTTTTGTGTTTCTTAATCAAGAGTGTATTATATATTTTTACTCAGTGGTTGTAAAAGCCGGTTTCCTTAAGAGTTGAATAACACCAGCCCTAAGAGTTGAATAACACCAGCCCTAAGAGTTGAATAACACCAGCCCTAAGAGTTGAATAACACCAGCCCTAAGAGTTGAATAACACCAGCCCTAAGAGTTGAATAACACCCGCCCTAAGAGTTGAATAACACCCGCCCTAAGAGTTGAATAACACCAGCCCTAAGAGTTTAATAACACCCGCCCTAAGAGTAGAATAACACCAGCCCTAAGAGTAGAATAACACCAGCCCTAAGAGTTGAATAACACCCGCCCTAAGAGTTGAATAACACCCGCCCTAAGAGTTGAATAACACCCGCCCTAAGAGTTGAATAACACCAGCCCTAAGAGTTGAATAACACCCGCCCTAAGAGTTGAATAACACCCGCCCTAAGAGTTGAATAACACCCGCCCTAAGAGTTGAATAACACCCGCCCTAAGAGTTGAATAACACCCGCCCTAAGAGTTGAATAACACCCGCCCTAAGAGTTGAATAACACCCGCCCTAAGAGTTGAATAACACCCGCCCTAAGAGTTGAATAACACCCGCCCTAAGAGTTGAATAACACCAGCCCTAAGAGTTGAATAACACCAGCCCTAAGAGTTGAATAACACCACTCCCAAGAGTTGCCGTGTCAGTAATGAACAGTAATCATTTCTGATCTTTACGAACAACAGAAAAAAACGTTGCACTTGACTTTCCCCCCTCACCTCTTACGAGCCCTGACTTTGCTGATAGCTACTTTTTTGAGGAAAAATCTATTTTGCTATGACTGAGATGTGTGATCGTCCCACCTAGCTATCTGAAGATGAATGTACTGACTATGACTGGTCCACCAAGCTATCTGAAGATGAATGTACTGACTATGACTGTGATATGTGGTTGTTTCACCTAGCTATCTGGAGATGAATGTACTGACTATGACTGTGATATGTGTTTCTCCCACCAAGCTATCTGAATATGAATGTACTGACTATGACTGGTCCACCTAGCTATCTGTAGATGAATGTACTGACTATGACTGGTCCACCTAGCTATCTGGGGATGAATGTACTGACTATGACTGGTCCACCAAGCTATCTGAAGATGAATGTACTGGCTATGACTGTGATATGTGGTTGTCCCACCAAGCTATCTGAAGATGAATGTACTGACTATGACTGTGATATGTGGTTGTCTCACCTAGCTCTCTGAAGATGAATGTCCTGACTATGATTGTGATATGTGGTCGTCCCACCTAGCTATCTGGAGATGAATGTACTGACTATGACTGGTCCACCTAGCTATCTGAAGATGAATGTACTGACTATGACTGTGATATGTGGTTGTCTCACCTAGCTCTCTGAAGATGAATGTACTGACTATGACTGTGATATGTGGTTGTCTCACCTAGCTCTCTGAAGATGAATGTACTGACTATGACTGTGATATGTGGTTGTCCCACCTAGCTATCTGGAGATGAATGCACTGACTGGAAGTAGCTCTGGATAAGAACGTCAGCTAAACTACTAAAATTACTAAAAGGGCAAATTTACAAGCTTAGTTCAGTAATGTTAACCAAATGTTATATGGTCAAAAATACATAATATAATATATTGGTATTGAGATGTATAGTCATTACGGTATCCTCATTACAGTATCCTCATTACGGTATCCTCATTACAGTATCCTCATTACGGTATCCTCATTACGGTATCCTCATTACAGTATCGTTATTACGGTATCCTCATTACGGTATCCTCATTACGGTATCCTCATTACAGTGTCGTTATTACGGTATCCTCATTACAGTATCCTCATTACGGTATCCTCATTACGGTATCCTCATTACGGTATCGTTATTATGGTATCCTCATTACGGTATCCTCATTACGGTATCCTCATTACAGTGTCGTTATTACGGTATCCTCATTACAGTATCCTCATTACAGTATCCTCATTACGGTATCCTCATTACGGTATCGTTATTACGGTATCCTCATTACGGTATCGTTATTACGGTATCTTCATTACAGTATCCTCATTACAGTATCCTCATTACAGTATCGTTATTACGGTATCCTCATTACAGTATCCTCTACAGTATCCTCATTACGGTATCCTTATTACAGTATCCTCATTACGGTATCCTCATTACAGTATCGTTATTACGGTATCCTCATTACGGTATCGTTATTACGGTATCTTCTTTACGGTATCCTCATTACAGTATCCTCATTACAGTATCCTCATTACAGTATCGTTATTACGGTATCCTTATTACAGTATCCTCATTACGGTATCCTCATTACAGTATCGTTATTACGGTATCCTCATTACGGTATCGTTATTACGGTATCGTTATTACGGTATCCTCATTACAGTATCCTCATTACAGTATCCTCATTACAGTATCCTCATTACGGTATCCTCATTACGGTATCCTTATTACGGTATCCTCATTACAGTATCGTTATTACGGTATCCTCATTACGGTATCGTTATTACGGTATCACAGTATCCTCATTACAGTATCCTCATTACGGTATCCTCATTACGGTATCCTCATTACGGTATCGTTATTACGGTATCCTCATTACGGTATCCTCATTACGGTATCCTCATTACAGTGTCGTTATTACGGTATCTCATTACAGTATCCTCATTACAGTATCCTCATTACAGTATCCTCATTACGCTATCCTCATTACGGTATCCTCATTACGGTATCCTCATTACAGTATCCTCATTACGGTATCCTCATTACGGTATCGTTATTACGGTATCCTCATTACGGTATCGTTATTACGGTATCTTCATTACAGTATCCTCATTACAGTATCCTCATTACAGTATCGTTATTACGGTATCCTCATTACAGTATCCTCATTACAGTATCCTCATTACGGTATCCTTATTACAGTATCCTCATTACGGTATCCTCATTACAGTATCGTTATTACGGTATCCTCATTACGGTATCGTTATTACGGTATCTTCTTTACGGTATCCTCATTACAGTATCCTCATTACAGTATCCTCATTACAGTATCGTTATTACGGTATCCTTATTACAGTATCCTCATTACGGTATCCTCATTACGATATCGTTATTACGGTATCCTCATTACGGTATCGTTATTACGGTATCGTTATTACGGTATCCTCATTACAGTATCCTCATTACAGTATCCTCATTACAGTATCCTCATTACGGTATCCTTATTACAGTATCCTCATTACGGTATCCTTATTACAGTATCCTTATTACAGTATCCTTATTACGGTATCCTCATTACAGTATCGTTATTACGGTATCGTTATTACGGTATCCTCATTACAGTATCCTCATTACAGTATCGTTATTACGGTATCCTTATTGCAGTATCCTCATTACAATATCCTCTTTTTTTGTATTATAAGATTACGCTGAGTTTTTAGGGTGAAATCTAAATGAAATGCATCCTCATGATTATTTTAAGAATACAGTTTTTGAAAAAACACCTGATTTCTGTGATTAACAATCCCCATTTAATCCCCGATCCCCATTTAATCCCCGATCCCCATTTAAAACCAGAAGATGATTCCTTTTTAGTGCCGTCATTTAGTTTGTTTCCTCAGCTTTATAATGTCTCCATTTCTCTTCTCTGTCAGTTGTTGTGGCTCCAAATATTGGTTCCCTTGAAAGGGCAAGTGGGATCACAATTTAACCATCACTGTTCTGAACACTGTGTCTGCTGAGTGTTAGACTTAAACGGCCTTCATGGTCATTGTGTGTTGAATAGTGATTACAGATGTGAGTGGCCAACAGCAGGCCTCTATGGCTGTGGCCCAAATGGAACACTATTCCCTACATAGTGCACTACTATTGACCTGAGCCCGCTGGGCACTGAAGACTACCCTGTAGGGCCCCGGTCAAAAGTAGTGCACTCCATAGGGAATAGCATTGAATTTGGGAGGCGGTCTCTAGCAGTGATCTGTTGGCCCGCTGGTGCTCCTGGCTGGTCCCTGATCTGGAGGAGAGATATCTGACCTGTGTGGTTGACCTGCTGTGCGTGTGCGTGTGCGTGTGTGTGTGCGTGTGCGTGTGTGCGTGCGCGTGCGTGTGTGCTCTGGCCTGCACTGCCTGTTATTTCTTCCATTCTACAGGTTCAAGGCTGATAGTGCCGTCTGATTCCACTGAAGAGTGATTGGTAAAGACTTAGTCCATTCACTTTTTAGTTACCCGTTTCTGTTGGTGACGAAAACATTCCCACTCAGTCTTGTGTTCCTACAGAGGATCAGGGCTCTTCCACTCTTTTCTCTTCTTTACCCTCTACCCCCTCTTTCCTTTCTTCCCTCTTGTTTCCTCGGTCTCTTCCACACAGATTAGGAACCCTGTCAGCCCGAATGAATCCAGTCAGCATTAAGGAACCCTGTCAGCCCGAAGGAACCCTGTCAGCATTAAGGAACCCTGTCAGCCCGAAGGATTCCTGTCAGCCCGAAGGATTCCTGTCAGCCCGAAGGAACCCTGTCAGCCGGTAAAATGCTAAAATTCTCAGAACATTAGCTACTATTCACATTAAGTTCTAGTTAGGGTTTTAATCTAACATTAGGATGAAAACAGAAAATTACGATGCATTACATAGCAGCTGTTTTACAGGCTCCTGACCAATTCTTATATTATTTTTTGTGCAGATCGTAACTTGTTTTGTACATAATGTGTACGCCATCATTTTCTTTGAACGAAAAGAGCTTCCGAACAGCGATCACTAACCTCCATTTGGATGAAGATTTCTACTTCAACGAGTCGGAGGCACAGGACGTACTGCTCACCTCGGACAAGGCCCTAATCCCAGAGACCCGAAATGTAAGCGAGAGGCCGACGTGAGGGCCTGACGAAACTACGTCGGCAAGTACATAAACCGTCTCTGCCCTCCGTTCTATTGGCAAACATACAATCACTGGAGAATAAACTGGACGAGCTCCGTTCGAGACTATCCTATCAACAGGACCTAAAGAACGGTAATATCCTGTGTTTCACATTGTTGTGGCTAGACAAGGACATGGATAAAATACATCTAGCAGCGTCGGCTGTAGTATCTCTTTGTCAACAACAGTTGGTGAATGATCTCTAATATTAAGGAAGTCTCGAGTTAGAATACCTCAGCTGTCTACTTACCACCACAAACCGATGCTGGCATTAAGACAGCACTCAAGAAGCTGTATAAGGCCACTCAACAAGCTGTATAAGGCCACTCAACCAGCTGTATAAGGCCACTCAACCAGCTGTACAAGGCCCCTCAACCAGCTGTATAAAGCCACTCAACCAGCTGTATAAGGCCACTCAACCAGCTGTATAAGGCCACTCAACCAGCTGTATAAGGCCACTCAACCAGCTGTATAAGGCCACTCAACCAGCTGTATAAGGCCACTCAACCAGCTGTACAAGGCCCCTCAACCAGCTGTACAAGGCCCCTCAACCAGCTGTATAAGGCCACTCAACCAGCTGTATAAGGCCACTCAACCAGCTGTATAAGGCCACTCAACCAGCTGTATAAGGCCACTCAACCAGCTGTATAAGGCCACTCAACCAGCTGTATTCCGCTATAAGCAAACAGGAACATGCTCACCCAGAAGCGGTGCTCCTAGTAGCCTAGTGGCCGGGGACTTAAATGCAGGGAAACTTAAATACATTTTCCCTCATTTCTACCAGCATCTCACATGTGCAACCAGAGGAAAACAAACTCTAGACCACCTTTACTCCACACACAGAGATGCATACAAAGCTCACCCTCCATTTGGCAAATCTGACCATAATTCTAACCCCTGATTCCTGTTTACAAGCAAAACCTAAAGCAGGAAGTACCATACACTCGCTCAATATGGAAGTGGTCAGATGAAGCGGATGCTACACTACAGGACTGTTTTGCTAGCACAGACTGGAATATGTTCCAGGATTCATTCAATGGCATTGAGGGGTATACCACCTCAGTCATCGGCTTCATCAATAAGTGCATTGACGACGACGTCCCCACAGTGACCGTACGTACATATCCTAACCAGAAGCCATGGATTACAGGCAACATCTGCATCGAGCTAAAGGCTAGAGCTGCCGTTCAAGGAGCAGGACACTAATCAGGATGCTTATAAGAAATCCCACTATGCCCTCAGAAGAACCATCAAACAGGCAAAGCATCAATACAGGACTAAGATTGAATCCTACTACACCGGCTCCAGCGCTCGTCGGATGTAGCAGGTCTTAAAAACTATTACAGACTACAAAGGGAAACCCACGAGCTGCCCAGTGACACCTACCGGACGGGCTAAATACCTTTAGCAAGCAACATTGAAGCATCAATGTATACCCTGGATACCCTGCCATCCAGGGTATGCCCCCCCTTATGATGACCAGTTGTTCCGGACGACTGTGCTCTCGGTAGCCGATGTGAGCAAGACCTTTAAACAGGTCAACATTCACAAAGCCGCGGGGGCCAGATGGATTACCAGGACGTGTACTCAAAGCATGCGTGGACCAACTGGCAAGTGTATTCACTGACATTTTCAACCTTTCTCTGGTCGAGTCTGTAATACCTACATGCTTCAAACAGACCACCATAGACTCTGTGCCCAAGGAAGCGAAGGTAACCTGCCTAAATGACTACTGACCTGTAGCACTCACGTTGGTAGCCATGAAGTGCTTTGAAAGGCTGGTCATGTGTCACATCCATCAACACCTTATTCCCAAAAACTCTAGGACAACTTTAATGTGCATTCCGCCCAAACAGATGACGCAATCTCAATCCACACTGCCCTTTCCAACCTGGACAAAACGAACACCTATATGAGAATGCTGTTCATTGCCTGCAGCTCAGCGTTCAACACCATAGTGCCCTCAAAGCTCATCACTAAGCTAAGGACCCTAGGACTAAACACCTCCGTCTGCAACTGGATCCTGGACTTCCTGATGGGCTGCCCCCAGGTGGTGAAGGTAGGCAACAACACATCTGCCATGCTGATCATTACATCAGTCACCTGCTTCAGGGTTGCGGGCTCAGTCTCCTCCTGCACTCCCTGTTCACCCATGACTGAGGGGCCAAACACGACTCCAACACCATCATTAAGTTTGCTGACGACACAACAGTGGGAGGTTTGGTTACCGACAACAATGAAACAACCTGTAGGGAGGAGGTCAGAGACCTGGCCGTGTTGTGCCAGGTCAACAACCTGTAGGGAGGAGGTCAGAGACCTAGCAGTGTGGTGCCAGGTCAACAACCTGTAGGGAGGAGGTCAGAGACCTAGCAGTGTGGTGCCAGGTCAACAACCTGTAGGGAGGAGGTCAGAGACCTAGCCGTGTTGTGCCAGGTCAACAACCTGTAGGGAGGAGGTCAGAGACCTAGCCGTGTTGTGCCAGGTCAACAACCTGTAGGGAGGAGGTCAGAGACCTAGCCGTGTTGTGCCAGGTCAACAACCTGTAGGGAGGAGGTCAGAGACCTGGCCGTGTTGTGCCAGGTCAACAACCTGTAGGGAGGAGGTCAGAGACCTAGCCGTGTTGTGCCAGGTCAACAACCTGTAGGGAGGAGGTCAGAGACCTAGCCGTGTTGTGCCAGGTCAACAACCTGTAGGGAGGAGGTCAGAGACCTAGCCGTGTTGTGCCAGGTCAACAACCTCTCCCTCAATGCGAGCAAGACAAAGTAGATGATTTGTGGACTACAGGAAAAGGCGGTCCGAACAGGCCCCCATTAACATCGATGGGGCTGTAGGGTAGCGAATTTCAAGTTCCTTGGTGTCCACATTACCACAAAACTGTCATCGTCCAAACACACCAAGACAGTTGTGAAGAGGGACAACACCTTTTCCCACCCAGAAAGATTTGGCATGGGTCCCCGGATCCCCAAGAAATGTCTACAGCTGCACCATCGAGAGCACTGGTTGCATCACCGCCTGGTATGGCAACTGCTCGGGCATCTGACCGCAAGGCACTACAGAGGGTAGTGTGTGCGGCCCAGTACATCACTGGGGCCAAGCTTCCTGCCATCCAGGATCTATTTACTAGGTGGTGTCAGGGGAAGGACCAGAAAATGGTCAAAGACTCCAGTCACCCAATATCATAGACTGTTCTCTCTGCTACCCCACGGCAAGCAGTACCGGAGCGCCAAGTTTAGGACCAAAAGGCTCATTAACAGCTTCTACCCCCAAGCCATAAGACAGATAACTAATCAAATGCCCACCCGGACTGTTTACAGTGCCTTGTGAAAGTATTCGGCCCCCTTGAACTTTGCGACCTTTTGCCACATTTCAGGCTTCAAACATAAAGATATAAAACTGTATTTTTTTGTGAAAAATCAACAACAAGTGGGACACAATCATGAAGTGGAACGACATTTATTGGATATTTCAAACAAATCAAAAACTGAAGAATTGGGCGTGCAAAATTATTCAGCCCCTTTACTTTCAGTGCAGCAAACTCTCTCCAGAAGTTCAGTGAGGATCTCTGAATGATCCAATGTTGACCTAAATGACTAATGATGATAAATACAATCCACCTGTGTGTAATCAAGTCTCCGTATAAATGCACCTGCACTGTGATAGTCTCAGAGGTCCGTTAAAAGCGCAGAGAGCATCATGAAGAACAAGGAACACACCAGGCAGGTCCGAGATACTGTTGTGAAGAAGTTTAAAGCCGGATTTGGATACAACAAAAAAATCCCAAGCTTTAAACATCCCAAGGAGCACTGTGCAAGCGATAATATTGAAATGGAAGGAGTATCAGACCACTGCAAATCTACCAAGACCTGGCCGTCCCTCTAAACTTTCAGCTCATACAAGGAGAAGACTGATCAGAGATGCAGCCAAGAGGCCCATGATCACTCTGGATGAACTGCAGAGATCTACAGCTGAGGTGGGAGACTCTGTCCATAGGACAACAATCAGTCGTATATTGCACAAATCTGGCCTTTATGGAAGAGTGGCAAGAAGAAAGCCATTTCTTAAAGATATCCATAAAAAGTGTCGTTTAAAGTTTGCCACAAGCCACCTGGGAGAAACACCAAACATGTGGAAGAAGGTGCTCTGGTCAGATGAAACCAAAATTGAACTTTTTGGCAACAATGCAAAACGTTATGTTTAGCGTAAAAGCAACACAGCTCATCACCCTGACCACACCATCCCCACTGTCAAACATGGTGGTGGCAGCATCATGGTTTGGGCCTGCTTTTCTTCAGCAGGGACAGGGAAGATGGTTAAAATTGATGGGAAGATGGATGGAGCCAAATACAGGACCATTCTGGAAGAAAACCTGATGGAGTCTGCAAAAGACCTGAGACTGGGACGGAGATTTGTCCCACTACAATGGAATGGTTCAAAAATAAACATATCCAGGTGTTAGAATGGCCAAGTCAAAGTCCAGACCTGAATCCAATCGAGAATCTGTGGAAAGAACTGAAAACTGCTGTTCTCTCCATCCAACCTCACTGAGCTCGAGCTGTTTTGCAAGGAGGAATGGGAAAAAATGTCAGTCTCTCGATGTGCAAAACTGATAGAGACATACCCCAAGCGACTTACAGCTGTAATCGCAGCAAAAGGTGGCGCTACAAAGTATTAACTTAAGGGGGCTGAATCATTTTGCACGCCCAATTTTTCAGTTTTTGATTTGTTAAAAAAGTTTGAAATATCCAATAAATGTCGTTCCACTTCATGATTGTGTCCCACTTGTTGTTGATTCTTCACAAAAAAATACAGTTTTATATCTTTATGTTTGAAGCCTGAAATGTGGCAAAAGGTCGCAAAGTTCAAGGGGGCCGAATACTTTCGCAAGGCACTGTTCATACTGCATAAACACACATACATAAATACTGCATATATACACATACATGCATATATACACATACATACATACATACTGTATATATACACATTCATACTGCATATAAACACATACATAAATACTGCATACATACATACATACATACATACATACACACTGCATATACATACATACATACAAACACACTGCATATACATACATACATACATACATACATACATACATACATACATACATACATACATACATACATACATACATACATACATACATACATACATACATACATACATACTGTATATATACATACATACATACATACATACATACATACATACATACATACATACATACATACATACATACATACATACATACATACATACATACATACATACATACATACTGTATATATACATACATACATACATACATACATACATACATACATACATACATACATACATACATACATACATACATACATACATACATACATACTGTATATATACATACATACATACATACATACATACATACATACATACATACATACATACATACATACATACTGTATATATACATACATACATACTGTATATATACATACATACTGTATATATACATACATACATAAATACTACATACATAACATACATACATGCATACATGCATACATACATACACACTGCATATAAACACATACATACATACAGTGGGGCAAAAAAGTATTTAGTCAGCCACCAATTGTGCAAGTTCTCCCACTTACAAAGATGAGAGAGGCCTGTAATCTTCACCATAGGTACACTTCAACTATGACAGACAAAATGAGGGATTTTTTTTTATATATTTTTTATTTATCACATTGTAGGATTTTTAATGAATTTATTTGCAAATTATGGTGGAAAATAAGTATTTGGTCAATAACAAAAGTTTATCCATTACTTTTATATACCCTTTGTTGGCAATGACAGAGGTCAAACGTTTTCTGTAAGTCTTCACAAGGTTTTCACACACTGCTGCTGGTATTTTGGCCCATTCCTCCATGCAAATCTCCTCTAGAGCAGTGATGTTTTGGGGCTGTCGCTGGGCAACACGGACTTTCAACTCCCTCCAAAGATTTTCTATAGGATTGCGATCTGGAGACTGGTTAGGCCAATCCAGGACCTTGAAATGGTTCTTACGAAGCCACTCCTTCGTTGCCCGGGCGGTGTGTTTGGGATCATTGTCATGCTGAAAGACCCAGCCACGTGTCATCTTCAATGCCCTTGCTGATGGAAGGAGGTTTTCACTCAAAATCTTGCGATACATGGCCCCATTCATTCTTTCCTTTACATGGATCAGTCGTCCTGGTCCCTTTGCAGAAAAACAGCCCCAAAGCATGATGTTTCCACCCCCATGCTTCACAGGTATGCAATAAAATGCAAATGACTTAAATGTGATTTTCTGGATTTTTGTTTTAGATTCCGTCTGTCACAGTTGAAGTGTACCTATGATAAAAATTACAGACCTCTACATGCTTTGTAAGTAGGAAATCCTGCAAAATTGGCAGTGTATCAAATACTTGTTCTCCCCACTGTATATAGATATGGCGCAAACAGAGATGGTTGCCTCATAGGAATCTATGCAGTGATTTGTTTTGTTTTTACGTATTATTTCTTACATTGTTATCCCAGGAAATCTGAAGTCTTATTACATACAGCCGGGAAGAACTATTGGATATAAGAACGACGTCAACTTACCAACATTACGACCAGGAATAGGTCTTTCCCGTAGTGAATCCTTTGTTCGGACCCTGGACATTGGTTCTAATCCCAGAGGCCGACCCAAAACAACACGGTCGCCGCAGGGAGAGGCAGACGGAGCAGCCTACTGGTCAGTCTTAGAAGGCGAGCACACCATACACCGCTTCCGAGCATATTACTTACCAATGTCCAATCTCTAGTAAACAAGGTGGACGAAATCAGGGCACGGGTTGCCTTCCAGAGAGAGACATCAGAGATTGAAACAGAGAATGTTACACGGAAACATGGCTCACTCTGGATATGTTGTCAGAGTCAGCCACCGGGTTTCTTCATGCATGGTAAAAAGAAGGTTGGGGTGTATGCCTCATGATTAACAGCTCATGGTGTAATCATAACAATATACAGGAACTCAAGTCCTTTTTTTCACCTGACCTAGAATTCTTTACAATCAAATGGTGACCTCATTATCTTCCAAGAGAATTCTCTTAATCATAATCACAGCCGTGTATATTCCCCCAAGCAGACACATTGACGGCCCTGAAAGAACTTAATTGGACTCTATGTAAACTGGAAACCACATATTGTGAGGCAGCATTTATTGTAAGCTGGGGATTTTAACAAAGCTAATTTAAGAACAAGGCTACCTAAATTCTACCAGCACCTTTTTTTCCTTTTTTTCCCCCCACCTTTATTTAACCAGGTAGGCTAGTTGAGAACAAGTTCTCATTTGCAACTGCGACCTGGCCAAGATAAAGCATAGCAGTGTGAACAGACAACACAGAGTTACACATGGAGTAAACAATTAACAAGTCAATAACACAGTAGAAAAAAAAGAGAGTCTATATACATTGTGCGCCAAAGGCATGAGGAGGTAGGCGAATAATTACAATTTTGCAGATTAACACTGGAGTGATAAATGATCAGATGGTCATGTACAGGTAGAGATATGGTGTGCAAAAGAGCAGAAAAGTAAATAAATAAAAACAGTATGGGGATGAGGTAGGTAAACATGGGTGGGCTATTTACCGATAGACTATGTACAGCTGCAGCGATCGGTTAGCTGCTCAGATAGCAGATATTTGAGGTTGGTGAGGGAGATAAAAATCTCCAACTTCAGCGATTTTTGCAATTCGTTCCAGTCACAGGCAGCAGAGAACTGGAACGAAAGGCGGCCAAATTAGGTGTTGGCTTTAGGGATGATCAGTGAGATACACCTGCTGGAGCGCGTGCTACGGATGGGTGTTGCCATCGTGATCAGTGAACTGAGATAAGGCGGAGCTTTACCTAGCATGGACTTGTAGATGACCTGGAGCCAGTGGGTCTGGCAACGAATATGTAGCGAGGGCCAGCCGACTAGAGCATACAAGTCGCAGTTGTGGGTGGTATAAGGTGCTTTAGTGACAAAACGGATGGCACTGTGATAAACTGCATCCAGTTTGCTGAGTAGAGTGTTGGAAGCAATTTTGTAGATGACATCGCCGAAGTCGAGGATCGGTAGGATAGTCAGTTTTACTAGGGTAAGTTTGGCGGCGTGAGTGAAGGAGGCTTTGTTGCGGAATAGAAAGCCGACTTTTGATTTGATTTTCGATTGGAGATGTTTGATATGAGTCTGGAAGGAGAGTTTACAGTCTAGCCAGACACCTAGGTACTTATAGATGTCCACATATTCAAGGTCGGAACCATCCAGGGTGGTGATGCTGGTCAGGCGTGCGGGTGCAGGCAGCGAACGGTTGAAAAGCATGCATTTGGTTTTACTAGCGTTTAAGAGCAGTTGGAGGCCACGGAAGGAGTGTTGTATGGCATTGAAGCTCGTTTGGAGGTTAGATAGCACAGTGTCCAAGGACGGGCCGGAAGTATATAGAATGGTGTCGTCTGCGTAGAGGTGGATCAGGGAATCGCCCGCAGCAAGAGCGACATCATTGATATATACAGAGAAAAGAGTCGGCCCGAGGATTGAACCCTGTGGCACCCCCATAGAGACTGCCAGAGGACCGGACAGCATGCCCTCCGATTTGACATACTGAACTCTGTCTAGTAATTGGTGAACCAGGCAAGGCAGTCATCCGAAAAACCGAGGCTACTGAGTCTGCCGATAAGAATATGGTGATTGACAGAGTCGAAAGCCTTGGCAAGGTCGATGATCGATGGCGGTTATGATATCGTTTAGTACCTTGAGCGTGGCTGAGGTGCACCCGTGACCGGCTCGGAAACCAGATTGCACAGCGGAGAAGGTACGGTGGGATTCGAGATGGTCAGTGACCTGTTTGTTGACTTGGCTTTCGAAGACCTTAGATAGGCTGTGCAGGATGGATATAGGTCTGTAACAGTTTGGGTCCAGGGTGTCTCCCCCTTTGAAGAGGGGGATGACTGCGGCAGCTTTCCAGTCTTTGGGGATCTCAGACGATATGAAAGAGAGGTTGAACAGGCTGGTAATAGGGGTTGCGACAATGGCGGCGGATAGTTTCAGAAATAGAGGGTCCAGATTGTCAAGCCTAGCTGATTTGTACGGGTCCAGGTTTTGCAGCTCTTTCAGAACATCTGCTATCTGGATTTGGGTAAAGGAGAACCTGGAGAGGCTTGGGCTAGTAGCTGCGGGGGGGGCGGAGCTGTTGGCCGAGGTTGGAGTAGCCAGACGGAAGGCATGGCCAGCTGTTGAGAAATGCTTGTTGAAGTTTTCGATAACCATGGATTTATCGGTGGTGACCGTGTTACCTAGCCTCAGTGCAGTGGGCAGCTGGGAGGAGGTGCTCTTGTTCTCCATGGACTTCAGTGTCCCAGAACTTTTTGGAGTTGGAGCTACAGGATGCAAACTTCTGCCTGAAGAAGCTGGCCTTAGCTTTCCTGACTGACTGCGTGTATTGGTTCCTTACTTCCCTGAACAGTTGCATATCGCGGGGACTATTCGATGCTATTGCAGTCCGTCACAGAATATTTTTGTGCTGGTCGAGGGCAGTCAGGTCTGGAGTGAATCAAGGGCTATATCTGTTCTTAGTTCTGCATTCTTTGAACAGAGCATGCTTATCTAAAATGGTGAGGAAGTTACTTTTAAAGAATGACCAGGCATCCTCAACTGACAGGATGAGGTCAATGTCCTTCCAGGATACCCGGACCAGGTCGATTAGAAAGGCCTGCTCACAGAAGTGTTTTAGGGAGCGTTTGACAGTGATGAGGGGTGGTCGTTTGACTGCGGATCCGTAGCGGATACAGGCAATGAGGCAGTGATCGCTGAGATCCTGGTTGAAGACAGCGGAGGTGTATTTGGAGGGCCAGTTGGTCAGGATGATGTCTATGAGGGTGCCCTCCAGGTGGAAAGCATGGTCAGCCGTAGAGAAATGCTTATTGAAATTCTCAATTATAGGGGATTTATCGGTGGTGACATTGTTTCCTATCCTCAGTGCAGTGGGCAGCTGGGAGGAGGTGTTCTTATTCTCCATGGACTTTACAGTGTCCCAGAACTTTTTTAAGTGTTTGTGTTGCAGGAAGCAAATTTCTGCTTGAAAAAGCTAGCCTTGGCTTTTCTAACTGCCTGTGTATATTGGTTTCTAGCTTCCCTGAAAAGTTGCATATCACGGGGGCTGTTCGATGCTAATGCAGAACGCCATATGATGTTTTTGTGTTGGTTAAGGGCAGTCAGGTCTGGAGAGAACCAAGGGCTAGATTGCAACACCGCCCCCTTTGACAGTTCTATCTTGTCGGAAGATTTTATAGTGAGGGATGGAAATTTCAGGGTTTTTGAGCCAGGATTCAGACACGGCTAGGACATCCGGGTTGGCAGAGTGTGCTAGGGCAGTGAATAAAACAAACTTAGGGAGGAGGCTTCTAATGTTGACATAGCTGAAACCAAGGCTTTTATGGTTACAGAAGTCAGCAAATGAATGGGAGTGGAGCTAGGCACTGCAGTGCCTGGATTAACCTCTACATCATCAGAGGAACAGAGGAGGAGTAGGATAAGGGTACGGCTAAAAGCTATGAGAATTGCCACGTCCTCAGAGCACAGACCAGCTGGAGAGGCTGCTGCCAACATACAGAATCAAATCACTTCAATAAATGGATTTAATAATGGCGTCACTAGTCACTTTAAATAAAGCCACTTTACTAATGTTTGTATATCCTACCTCAAATGTATATAATGTATTTTATACCATCCATTGCATCGTGCCTATGCCACACGGCAATCGCGTATCCATATATCCATATATTTATATGTATATATTCTTAATCCATCCCCTTACATTGTGTGTATTAGGTAGTCATTGTGAATTTGTTAGATGACTTGTTAGATATTACTGCACTGTTGGACTAGAAGCACAAGCATTTCGCTACACTCGCATTATCATCTGCTAACCATGTGTATGTGACCAATAACATTTGATTGGATTTGAATAATGACTAAGTTAAATAAACATCTGATTTAGCTAGTTTAAGAGGTACAGTACCAGTCAAAAGTTTGGATACACACTCGTTTTTCTTTATTCCTACTATTTTCGCTTGTCACCTGAAAACCTCACAAACTTTTACAGATGCACAATTGAGAGCATCCTGTCAGGCTAAATCACCAGGCTGTCAACAGACTGTTAAACAGTTAAACAGCCATCACTAGCACAGAGAGGCTGCTGCCTACAGTACATACAGACTCATTAAATGGATCACTTGTCACTTTAGTAATGACACTTGAATAATGTTTACATATCTTGCATTACTCATCTCATATGTATATACTGTGTTCTATATTGCTTCTTGCCGCTCGGTCATCGCTCATCCATATATTTATATGTACATATTCTCATTCACCCCTTTAGATTTGTGTGTATAAGGTAGTTGTTATTGAATTGTTAGATTACTTGTTAGATATTACTGCACTGTCGGAACTAGAAGAACAAGCATTTTGCTACACTCGCAATAACATCTGCTAACCATGTGTATGTGACCAATACCATCTGCTAACCATGTGTATGTGACCATTAACATCTGCTAACCATGTGACCAATAACATCTGCTAACCATGTGTATGTGACCAATAACATCTGCTAACCATGTGTATGTGACCAATAACATCTGCTAACCATGTGTATGTGACCAATAACATCTGCTAACCATGTGTATGTGACCAATAACATCTGCTAACCATGTGTATGTGACCAATAACATCTGCTAACCATGTGTATGTGACCAATAACATCTGCTAACCATGTGTATGTGACCATTAACATCTGCTAACCATGTGTATGTGACCATTAACATCTGCTAACCATGTGTATGTGACCAATAACATCTGCTAACCATGTGTATGTGACCAATGACATCTGCTAACCATGTGTATGTGACCAATGACATCTGCTAACCATGTGTATGTGACCAATAACATCTGCTAACCATGTGTATGTGACCAATAACATCTGCTAACCATGTGTATGTGACCAATAACATCTGCTAACCATGTGTATGTGACCAATAACATCTGCTAACCATGTGGGATGTGACCAATAACATCTGCTAACCATGTGTATGTGACCAATAACATCTGCTAACCATGTGTATGTGACCAATAACATCTGCTAACCATGTGTATGTGACCAATAACATCTGCTAACCATGTGTATGTGACCAATAACATCTGCTAACCATGTGTATGTGACCAATAACATCTACTAACCATGTGCATGTGACCAATAACATCTACTAACCATGTGTATGTGACCAATAACATCTACTAACCATGTGCATGTGACCAATAACATCTGCTAACCATGTGTATGTGACCAATAACATCTACTAACCATGTGCATGTGACCAATAACATCTACTAACCATGTGTATGTGACCAATAACATCTGCTAACCATGTGTATGTGACCAATAACATCTACTAACCATGTGTATGTGACCATTAACATCTGCTAACCATGTGTATGTGACCAATAACATCTACTAACCATGTGTATGTGACCAATACCATCTACTAACCATGTGTATGTGACCATTAACATCTGCTAACCATGTGACCAATAACATCTGCTAACCATGTGTATGTGACCAATAACATCTACTAACCATGTGTATGTGACCAATAACATCTGCTAACCATGTGTATGTGACCATTAACATCTACTAAACATGTGTATGTGACCAATAACATCTGCTAACCATGTGTATGTGACCAATAACATCTGCTAACCATGTGTATGTGACCAATAACATCTGCTAACCATGTGTATGTGACCAATAACATCTACTAACCGTGTGTATGTGACCAATAACATCTGCTAACCATGTGTATGTGACCAATAACATCTGCTAACCATGTGTATGTGACCAATAACATCTGCTAACCATGTGTATGTGACCAATAACATCTGCTAACCATGTGTATGTGACCAATAACATCTGCTAACCATGTGTATGTGACCAATAACATCTGCTAACCATGTGTATGTGACCAATAACATCTGCTAACCATGTGTATGTGACCAATAACATCTGCTAACCATGTGTATGTGACCAATAACATCTGCTAACCATGTGTATGTGACCAATAACATCTACTAACCATGTGTATGTGACCAATAACATCTGCTAACCATGTGTATGTGACCAATAACATCTGCTAACTATGTGTATGTGACCAATAACATCTGCTAACCATGTGTATGTGACCAATAACATCTGCTAACCATGTGTATGTGACCAATAACATCTGCTAACCATGTGTATGTGACCAATAACATCTGCTAACCATGTGTATGTGACCAATAACATCTGCTAACCATGTGTATGTGACCAATAACATCTACTAACCATGTGTATGTGACCAATAACATCTGCTAACCATGTGTATGTGACCAATAACATCTGCTAACCATGTGTATGTGACCAATAACATCTGATAACCATGTGTATGTGTTATACAGTGAGTTACTATGGGCTATTGGATTAGTGATTTACACTGTAGAATAATAGTGAAGATGTCAAAACGATGAAACGTATATGGAATCATGTAGTAACCAAAAAAAGTGTTAAACAAATACATTTTGTATTTGAAATTTTTCAAAGAAGCTTTGAACCCTTTGCCTTGATGACAGCTTTGCACACTCTTGGCATTCTCCTGACCAGCTTCATGAGGAATGCTTTTCCAACAATATTGAAGGAGTTCCCACATATAATAAGCACTTGTTGGCTGCTTTTCCTTCACTCTGCGGTCCAACTCATCCCAAAACATCTCAATTGGGTTGAGGTCGGTGGTTGTGAGGGCCAGGTTCATCTGATGCAGCACTCAATCACTCTCCCTGGTCAAATAGCCCTTACACAGCCTGAAGGTGTGTTGGGTCATTGTCCTGTTGAAAAACAATTGATAGTCCCACTAAGTGCAAACCAGATGGGATGGCGTATCGCTGCAGAATACTGTGGTAGCCATTCTGGTTAAGTGTGCCTTGAATTCTAAATAAATCAGTGTCACCAGCAAAGCACTCCCACACCATCACACATCCTCCTCCATGCTTCACGGTGGGAAACAGACTTGCGGAGATCATTCGTTCACCTACACTTCATCTCACAAAGACACGGCGGTTGGAACCAAAAATCTCAAATTTGGACTCATCAGACCAAAGGACAGATTTCCACTGGTCTAATGTCCATTGCTTGTGTTTCTTGATCCAAGCAAGTCTCTTCTTCTTATTGGTGTCCTTTAGTAGTGGTTTCTTTACAGCAACTCGAACATGAAGGCCTGATTCATGCAGTCTCCTCTGAACAGTTGATGTTGAGATGTGTCTGTTACTTGAACTGTGTCTGTTACGTGAAGCATTTATTTGGGAGAGCCAGTTTCATCATAGCGCTTGATGATTTTCGCAACTGAAATGTTTCGGAATGACTGACCTTCATGTCTTAAGGTAATGATGGACTGTTGTTTCTCTTTGCTTATTTGAGCAGTTCTTGCCATAATATGGACTTGGTATTTTGCCAAATAGGGCTATCTTCTGTATACCACCCTTACCTTGTCACAACACAACTGATTGGCTAAAAATGCATTAAGAAGAAAATACATTCCACAAATGTACTTTTAACAAGGCACACCTGTTAATTAAAATGCATTCCAGGTGACTACCTCATGAAGCTGGTTGAGAGAATGCCAAGAATGTGCAAAGCTGTCATCAAGGCAAAGGGTGGCTACCTTGAAGAATCTCAAATATATTTGATTTGCTTTACAATTTTTTGGTTACTACATGATTCCATATGTGTTACTTCATAGTGTTGATGTCTTCACTATTATTCTACAATGTAGAAAATAGCAAAAATAAAGAAAAACCCTTGAATGAGTAGGTGTGTCCAAACTTTTGACTGGTACTGTTCATGTGAGGTGTATAATTGTGTTCAGCTGGAGCTGGGAGTCTCCCAAGGACAATTACTCTGTTTACATGCTGTAGGAGGGGAGGGAGGTTGCTTTTGAAAGCTCTCTTTAAAGTCAGTGCTTTGTTTCCCAGCGTAAGCCCAATGTTTACCGGAGCATTTAAGGGAAATTCTACACCACACCATGCATCAACAAGTGTCTTAAACGGTGGGACAAAGGGATAATTTCTTATAGAACTGAAAACCAAAAGACCCGGAAAGAGAGACACACTCGCTTGTGTGCACGCACATACACCGTCCTCCAGACAGAATGAAGGATTTCAACTAGGTGAAGAACTTAAACACCAAATAAATATAAAAACAACGATCTGCACTTTATAAGATATTTAAGGCTCCCGAGTGGCGCGGTGGTCTAAGGCACCGCATCTCCATGCTAGAGGAGTCACTACAGACCCTGGTTCAGAGGTCTAAGGCATCGCATCTCAGTGCTAGAGGAGTCACTACAGACTCTGGTTCCATTCCAGGCTGTATCACAACCGGCTGTGATTGGGAGTCCCATAGGGTGGCGCACAATTGGCCGAGCGTCGTTAGGGTTTGGCTGGAGTAGGCCGTCATTATAAATAAGAATTTCTAGGTCTAGCATTGTCTTGCATTAGGAGGAACCCAGGGCCAACCGCACCAGCATATGGTCTCACAAGGGGTCTGAGGATCTCATCTCGGTACCTAATGGCAGTCAGGCTACCTCTGGCGAGCACATGGAGGGCTGTGCGGCCCCCCAAAGAAATGCCACCCACACCATGACTGACCCACCGCCAAACCGGTCATGCTGGAGGATGTTGCAGGCAGCAGAACGTTCTCCACGGCGTCTCCAGTCTGTCACATGTGCTCAGTGTGAACCTGCTTTCATCTGTGAAGAGCACAGGGCGCCAGTGGCAAATTTGCCAATCTTGGTGTTCTCTGGCAAATGCCAAACGTCCTGTACTGTGTTGGGCTGTAAGCACAACCCCCACCTGTGGACGTAGGGCCCTCATACCACCCTCATGGAGTCTGTTTCTGACCGTTTGAGCAGACACATGCACATTTGTGGCCTGCTGGAGGTCATTTTGCAGGGCTCTGGCAGTGCTCCTCCTGCTCCTCTTTGCACAAAGGCGGAGGTAGTGGTCCTACTGCTGGGTTGTTGCCCTCCTACGGCCTCCTCCACATCTCCTGATGTACTGGCCTGTCTCCTGGTAGCGCCTCCATGCTCTGGACACCACCTGCAGGACCACTCCTTTATTGGGGGTGTCTTGCTAATTGCCTGTAATTTCCACCTGTTGTCTATTCCATTTGCACAACAGCATGTGAAATTTATTGTCAATCAGTGTTGCTTCCTAAGTGGACATTTTGATTTCACAGAAGTGTGATTGACTTGGAGTTACATTGTGTTGTTTAAGTGTTCACTTTATTTTTTTGAGCAGTGTATATAAGATATTTATTTAGTGGACTACACTACAAAGACCTAGGTGTCTGGTTAGACTGTAAACTCTCCTTCCAGACTCACATTAAACATCTCCAATATGCTTTATCTTGGCCAGGTCGCAGTTGTAAATGAGAACTTGTTCTCAACTAGCCTACCTGGTTAAATAAAGGTAAAAAAATTATACCAATTCTGCACAATCAATTGAAAGTGTGGGTTCACAGCTCCAATCCAGATGTGTTGGTCATTACTGAGACGTGGTTAAGAAAGAATGTTGGGAACACTGATATTAACCTATCTGGGAATAACCTTTTTTAGCTAGACAGATCTTCCAAAGGTGGTGGAGTGGCACTTTCAGTGCTTGGTTGTCTCCACCAAATCGGACCTCAAACAATTTGATTTGCTGGTTTTAAGCATTACACTTTCAAATAGCTCTTTGTTGACTGTTGCTGGGTCCACTCTTATGATCAGTCTAGCTGTATGGAGAAGGTACTGCTCTGTTTCAGCTGGTATGGTCAGTCTAGCTGTATGGAGAAGGTACTGCTCTGTTTCAGCTGGTATGGTCAGTCTAGCTGTATGGAGGAGAAGGTACTGCTCTGTTTCAGCTGGTATGGTCAGTCTAGCTGTATGGAGAAGGTACTGCTCTGTTTCAGCTGGTATGGTCAGTCTAGCTGTATGGAGGAGAAGGTACTGCTCTGTTTCAGCTGGTATGGTCAGTCTAGCTGTATGGAGAAGGTACTGCTCTGTTTCAGCTGGTATGGTCAGTCTAGCTGTATGGAGGAGAAGGTACTGCTCTGTTTCAGCTGGTATGGTCAGTCTAGCTGTATGGAGGAGAAGGTACTGCTCTGTTTCATCTGGTATGGTCAGTCTAGCTGTATGGAGGAGAAGGTACTGCTCTGTTTCAGCTGTTATGGTCAATCTAGCTGTATGGAGGAGAAGGTACTGCTCTGTTTCAGCTGGTATGGTCAGTCTAGCTGTATGGAGGAGATGGTACTGCTCTGTTTCAGCTGGTATGGTCAGTCTAGCTGTATGGAGGAGAAGGTTCTGCTCTGTTTCAGCTGGTATGGTCAGTCTAGCTGTCTGGAGGAGATGATGCTTTTTGTTCCGTAAAGTGTTCTTATACCAATGACATTTGAAATTGAGTCCGTTGTGATTGAAATGTGTGTGTGTGTCCATTCTTACGTGCATTCCTGTGTGTACCAGCTGCCAGCTAAATCATTAGACCTCATTTAGGTCCATGTGGCAGCCCAGGCCTTGCTGTGACCTCTAGGGTCACCAGGCAGAGCGCTCCTGACCTTCAGTAATTCCTGTCAGTATTCAGGGTGGTTATGTGGTCAAGGGCCTGGTATAGAGCATCGATTCATTGAGATAACAGCCAATCAGGAGGAGGACTGGAGCGATCACATCCTGATGGCTTACTGAGAGGGCAATGAACCACACACAATGACAGTTTCCACAGGAAGGCTTCTGGTGGTAATGATGTGGTCTGGCTGCCTTTCTCTAACCATCCTGAGCTGCCTCCTGCTTTACAGGGCTCTGTGGCCTCAATGGCATCCTGTAAGCTCTGCAGTGCACTCCTTTACCAGGGCCCATAGGGAATAGGGTGCTATTTGACCCGGGCCTGTAGGGAATAGGGTGCTATTTGACCCGGGCCCATAGGGAATAGGGTGCTATTTGACCCGGGCCTGTAGGGAATAGGGTGCTATTTGACCAGGGCCCATAGGGAATAGGGTTCTATTTGACCAGGGCCCGTAGGGAATAGGGTGCTATTTGACCATGGCCCATAGGGAATAGGGTGCTATTTGACCCGGGCCCATAGGGAATAGGGTGCTATTTGACCCGGGCCTGTAGGGAATAGGGTGCTATTTGACCCGGGCCCATAGGGAATAGGGTGCTATTTGACCCGGGCCTGTAGGGAATAGGGTGCTATTTGACCAGGGCCCATAGGGAATAGGGTTCTATTTGACCAGGGCCCGTAGGGAATAGGGTGCTATTTGACCATGGCCCATAGGGAATAGGGTGCTATTTGACCCGGGCCCATAGGGAATAGGGTGCTATTTGACCAGGACCCATAGGGAATAGGGTTCTATTTGACCAGGGCCCATAGGGAATAGGGTGCTATTTGACCAGGGCCCGTAGGGAATAGGGTGCTATTTGACCCGGGCCTGTAGGGAATAGGGTGCTATTTGACCAGGGCCCATAGGGAATAGGGTTCTATTTGACCAGGGCCCATAGGGAATAGGGTGCTATTTGACCCGGGCCTGTAGGGAATAGGGTGCTATTTGACCAGGGCCCATAGGGAATAGGGTTCTATTTGACCAGGGCCCGTAGGGAATAGGGTGTTATTTGACCAGGGCCCATAGGGAATAGGGTGCTATTTGACCAGGGCCCAAAGGGAATAGGGTGCTATTTGACCCGGGCCCATAGGGAATAGGGTGCTATTTGACCCGGGCCTGTAGGGAATAGGGTGCTATTTGACCAGGGCCCATAGGGAATAGGGTGCTATTTGACCAGGGCCCAAAGGGAATAGGGTGCTATTTGACCCGGGCCTGTAGGGAATAGGGTGCTATTTGACCAGGGCCCATAGGGAATAGGGTGCTATTTGACCCGGGCCCATAGGGAATAGGGTGCTATTTGACCCGGGCCCATAGGGAATAGGGTTCTATTTGACCAGGGCCCAACGGGAATAGGGTGCTATTTGACCCGGGCCCATAGGGAATAGGGTGCTATTTGACCCGGGCCTGTAGGGAATAGGGTGCTATTTGACCAGGGCCCATAGGGAATAGGGTGCTATTTGACCCGGGCCCTTAGGGAATAGGGTGCTTTTCGACCCGGGCCTGTAGGGAATAGGGTGCTATTTGACCCGGGCCCATAGGGAATAGGGTGCTATTTGACCCGGGCCTGTAGGGAATAGGGTGCTATTTGACCAGGGCCCATAGGGAATAGGGTTCTATTTGACCAGGACCCATAGGGAATAGGGTGCTATTTGACCAGGGCCCATAGGGAATAGGGTGCTATTTGACCCGGGCCCAAAGGGAATAGGGTGCTATTTGACCCGGGCCTGTAGGGAATAGGGTGCTATTTGACCAGGGCCCATAGGGAATAGGGTGCTATTTGACCCGGGCCTGTAGGGAATAGGGTGCTATTTGACCAGGGCCCATAGGGAATAGGGTTCTATTTGACCAGGGCCCATAGGGAATAGGGTGCTATTTGACCCGGGCCTGTAGGGAATAGGGTGCTATTTGACCAGGGCCCATAGGGAATAGGGTTCTATTTGACCAGGGCCCGTAGGGAATAGGGTGTTATTTGACCAGGGCCCATAGGGAATAGGGTGCTATTTGACCAGGGCCCAAAGGGAATAGGGTGCTATTTGACCCGGGCCCATAGGGAATAGGGTGCTATTTGACCCGGGCCTGTAGGGAATAGGGTGCTATTTGACCAGGGCCCATAGGGAATAGGGTGCTATTTGACCAGGGCCCAAAGGGAATAGGGTGCTATTTGACCCGGGCCTGTAGGGAATAGGGTGCTATTTGACCAGGGCCCATAGGGAATAGGGTGCTATTTGACCCGGGCCCATAGGGAATAGGGTGCTATTTGACCCGGGCCCATAGGGAATAGGGTTCTATTTGACCAGGGCCCAACGGGAATAGGGTGCTATTTGACCCGGGCCCATAGGGAATAGGGTGCTATTTGACCCGGGCCTGTAGGGAATAGGGTGCTATTTGACCATGGCCCATAGGGAATAGGGTGCTATTTGACCCGGGCCCATAGGGAATAGGGTGCTATTTGACCAGGACCCATAGGGAATAGGGTTCTATTTGACCAGGGCCCATAGGGAATAGGGTGCTATTTGACCAGGGCCCGTAGGGAATAGGGTGCTATTTGACCCGGGCCTGTAGGGAATAGGGTGCTATTTGACCAGGGCCCATAGGGAATAGGGTTCTATTTGACCAGGGCCCATAGGGAATAGGGTGCTATTTGACCCGGGCCTGTAGGGAATAGGGTGCTATTTGACCAGGGCCCATAGGGAATAGGGTTCTATTTGACCAGGGCCCGTAGGGAATAGGGTGTTATTTGACCAGGGCCCATAGGGAATAGGGTGCTATTTGACCAGGGCCCAAAGGGAATAGGGTGCTATTTGACCCGGGCCCATAGGGAATAGGGTGCTATTTGACCCGGGCCTGTAGGGAATAGGGTGCTATTTGACCAGGGCCCATAGGGAATAGGGTGCTATTTGACCAGGGCCCAAAGGGAATAGGGTGCTATTTGACCCGGGCCTGTAGGGAATAGGGTGCTATTTGACCAGGGCCCATAGGGAATAGGGTGCTATTTGACCCGGGCCCATAGGGAATAGGGTGCTATTTGACCCGGGCCCATAGGGAATAGGGTTCTATTTGACCAGGGCCCAACGGGAATAGGGTGCTATTTGACCCGGGCCCATAGGGAATAGGGTGCTATTTGACCCGGGCCTGTAGGGAATAGGGTGCTATTTGACCAGGGCCCATAGGGAATAGGGTGCTATTTGACCCGGGCCCATAGGGAATAGGGTGCTTTTCGACCCGGGCCTGTAGGGAATAGGGTGCTATTTGACCCGGGCCCATAGGGAATAGGGTGCTATTTGACCCGGGCCTGTAGGGAATAGGGTGCTATTTGACCAGGGCCCATAGGGAATAGGGTTCTATTTGACCAGGACCCATAGGGAATAGGGTGCTATTTGACCAGGGCCCATAGGGAATAGGGTGCTATTTGACCCGGGCCCAAAGGGAATAGGGTGCTATTTGACCCGGGCCTGTAGGGAATAGGGTGCTATTTGACCAGGGCCCATAGGGAATAGGGTGCTATTTGACCCGGGCCTGTAGGGAATAGGGTGCTATTTGACCAGGGCCCATAGGGAATAGGGTTCTATTTGACCAGGGCCCATAGGGAATAGGGTGCTATTTGACCCGGGCCTGTAGGGAATAGGGTGCTATTTGACCAGGGCCCATAGGGAATAGGGTTCTATTTGACCAGGGCCCGTAGGGAATAGGGTGTTATTTGACCAGGGCCCATAGGGAATAAGGTGCTATTTGACCAGGGCCCAAAGGGAATAGGGTGCTATTTGACCCGGGCCCATAGGGAATAGGGTGCTATTTGACCCGGGCCTGTAGGGAATAGGGTGCTATTTGACCAGGGCCCATAGGGAATAGGGTGCTATTTGACCAGGGCCCAAAGGGAATAGGGTGCTATTTGACCCGGGCCTGTAGGGAATAGGGTGCTATTTGACCAGGGCCCATAGGGAATAGGGTGCTATTTGACCCGGGCCCATAGGGAATAGGGTGCTATTTGACCCGGGCCCATAGGGAATAGGGTTCTATTTGACCAGGGCCCAACGGGAATAGGGTGCTATTTGACCCGGGCCCATAGGGAATAGGGTGCTATTTGACCCGGGCCTGTAGGGAATAGGGTGCTATTTGACCAGGGCCCATAGGGAATAGGGTGCTATTTGACCAGGGCCCAAAGGGAATAGGGTGCTATTTGACCCGGGCCTGTAGGGAATAGGGTGCTATTTGACCAGGGCCCATAGGGAATAGGGTGCTATTTGACCCGGGCCTGTAGGGAATAGGGTGCTATTTGACCCAGGCCCATAGGGAATAGGGTGCTATTTGACCAGGACCCATAGGGAATAGGGTGCTATTTGACCAGGGCCCATAGGGAATAGGGTGCTATTTGACCAGGGCCCAAAGGGAATAGGGTGCTATTTGACCCGGGCCTGTAGGGAATAGGGTGCTATTTGACCAGGGCCCATAGGGAATAGGGTGCTATTTGACCCGGGCCTGTAGGGAATAGGGTGCTATTTGACCCGGGCCCATAGGGAATAGGGTGCTATTTGACCCGGGCCTGTAGGGAATAGGCTGCTATTTGACCCGGGCCCATAGGGAATAGGGTGCTATTTGACCCGGGCCCGTAGGGAATAGGGTGCTATTTGACCTGGGCCTGTAGGGAATAGGGTGCTATTTGACCCGGGCCCATAGGGAATAGGGTGCTATTTGACCCGGGCCTGTAGGGAATAGGGTGCTATTTGACCAGGACCCATAGGGAATAGGGTGCTATTTGACCAGGGCCCATAGGGAATAGGGTGCTATTTGACCCGGGCCTGTAGGGAATAGGGTGCTATTTGACCAGGGCCCATAGGGAATAGGGTGCTATTTGACCCGGGCCTGTAGGGAATAGGGTGCTATTTGACCCGGGCCCATAGGGAATAGGGTGCTATTTGACCCGGGCCTGTAGGGAATAGGGTGCTATTTGACCTGGGCCCATAGGGAATAGGGTGCTATTTGACCTGGGCCCATAGGGAATAGGGTGCTATTTGACCCGGGCCTGTAGGGAATAGGGTGCTATTTGACCCGGGCCTGTAGGGAATAGGGTGCTATTTGACCAGGACCCATAGGGAATAGGGTGCTATTTGACCAGGGCCCATAGGGAATAGGGTGCTATTTGACCAGGACCCATAGGGAATAGGGTGCTATTTGACCAGGACCCATAGGGAATAGGGTGCTATTTGACCAGGACCCATAGGGAATAGGGTGCTATTTGACCAGGACCCATAGGGAATAGGGTGCTATTTGACCAGGACCCATAGGGAATAGGGTGCTATTTGACCAGGACCCATAGGGAATAGGGTGCTATTTGACCAGGACCCATAGGGAATAGGGTGCTATTTGACCAGGACCCATAGGGAATAGGGTGCTATTTGACCTTCTAGTGGAGTTGACTCCTTCATAGTGTATCTGTCTTCCAGTGGAGTTGACTGTCCTTCATAGTGTTTCTGTCTTCTAGTTGAGTTGAGTTGACACTCCTTCATAGTGTTTCTGTCTTCTAGTGGAGTTGACTCTCCTTCATAGTGTTTCTGTCTTCTAGTGGAGTTGACTGTCCTTCATAGTGTTTCTGTCTTCTAGTGGAGTTGACTCTCCTTCATAGTGTTTCTGTCTTCTATTGGCGTTGACTGTCCTTCATAGTGTTTCTGTCTTCTAGTGGAGTTGACTCCTTCATAGTGTTTCTGTCTTCTAGTTGAGTGGAGTTGACTCTCCTTCATAGTGTTTCTGTCTTCTAGTTGAGTGGAGTTGACTCTCCTTCATAGTGTTTCTGTCTTCTAGTGGAGTGGAGTTGACTATCCTTCATAGTGTTTCTGTCTTCTAGTTGAGTTGACTGTCCTTCATAGAGTTTCTGTCTTCTAGTGGAGTTGACTGTCCTTCATAGTGTTTCTGTCTACTAGTGGAGTTGAGTTGACTCTCCTTCATAGTTTTTCTGTCTTCTCGTTGAGTGGAGTTGACACTCCATTGTGTTTCTGTCTTCTAGTTGAGTGGAGTTGACTGTCCTTCATAGTGTTTCTGTCTTCTAGTGGAGTTGACTGTCCTTCATAGTGTTTCTGTCTTCTAGTGGAGTTGAGTTGACTCTAATTCATAGTGTTTCTGTCTTCTAGTGGAGTTGAGTTGACTCTCCTTCATAGTGTTTCTGTCTTCTAGTGGAGTTGATTCTCCTTCATAGTGTTTCTGTCTTCTAAATCTCCTCTCTTTGTCATTCCGCATCCTGTACCCCTATAAACCTCATCTCTGTCTGTCATTCCTCATATAAACCTCCTCTCTATTTGTCATTCTTCATCCTGTACCCCTATAAACCTCCTCGTTCTGTCATTCCTCATCCTGTACCCCTATAAACCTCCTTGTTCTGTCATTCCTCATCCTGTACCCCTATAAACCTCCTCTCTGTCTGTCATTCCTCATCCTGTACCCATATAAACATCCTCTCTGTCTGTCATTCCTCATCCTGTACCCATATAAACCTCCTCTCTGTCTGTCATTCCTCATATAAACCTCCTCATTCTGTCATTCCTCATCCTGTACCCATATAAACCTCCTCTGTCTGTCATTCCTCATCCTGTACCCATATAAACCTCCTCTCTGTCTGTCCATCCTCATATAAACCTCCTCCATGTCTGTCATTCCTCATCCTGTACCCATATAAACATCCTCTCTGTCTGTCATTCCTCATCCTGTACCCATATAAACATCCTCTCTGTCTGTCATTCCTCATCCTGTACCCATATAAACATCCTCTCTGTCTGTCATTCTTCCTCCTGTACCCATATAAACCTCCTGTCTGTCATTCCTCATCCTGTACCCATATAAACCTCATCTTTGTCTGTCATTCCTCATATAAACCTCCTCTCTGTCTGTCATTCCTCATCCTGTACCCATATAAACCTCCTCTCTGTCTGTCATTCCTCATATAAACCTCCTCTCTGTCTGTCATTCCTCATATAAACCTCCTCTCTGTCTGTCATTCCTCATCCTGTCCCTGTATAATCCTCCTCTCTGTCTGTCATTCCTCATATAAACCTCCTCTCTGTCTGTCATTCCTCATCCTGTACCCCTATAAACCTCCTCTCTGTCTGTGAGGGCATAATCCTCATCCTGTCCCTGTATAAACCTCCTCTGTCTGTCATTCCTCATCCTGTACCTGTATAAACCTCTCTGTCTGTCATTCCTCATATAAACCTCCTCTCTGTCTGTCATTCCTCATATAAACCTCCTCTCGGTTTGTCATTCCTCATCCTGTACCCCTATAAATCTCCTCTCTGTCTGTCATTCCTCATCCTGTACCCATATAAACATCCTCTCTGTCTGTCATTCCTCATCCTGTACCCCTATAAAACTCCTCTCTGTCTGCCATTCCTCATCCTGTACCCCTATAAACCTCCTCTCTGTCTGTCATTCCTCATCCTGTACCCCTATAAACCTCCTCTCTGTCTGTCATTACTCATATAAACCTCCTCTGTCTGTCATTCCTCATCCTGTACCCCTATAAACCTCCTCTCTGTCTGTCATTCCTCATATAAACCTCCTCTCTGTCTGTCATTCCTCATATAAACCTCCTCTCTGTTTGTCATTCCTCATCCTGTACCCATATAAACCTCCTCTCTGTCTGTCATTCCTCATCCTGTACCCATATAAACATCCTCTCTGTCTGTCATTCCTCATCCTGTACCCCTATAAAACTCCTCTCTGTCTGCCATTCCTCATCCTGTACCCCTATAAACCTCCTCTCTGTCTGTCATTCCTCATCCTGTCCCTGTATAAACCTCCTCTGTCTGTCATTCCTCATCCTGTACCCCTATAAACCTCCTCTCTGTCTGTCATTACTCATATAAACCTCCTCTGTCTGTCATTCCTCATCCTGTACCCCTATAAACCTCCTCTCTGTCTGTCATTCTTCATATAAACCTCCTCTCTGTCTGTCATTCCTCATATAAACCTCCTCTCTGTTTGTCATTCCTCATCCTGTACCCATATAAACCTCCTCTCTGTCTGTCATTCCTCATATAAACCTCCTCTCTGTCTGCCATTCCTCATCCTGTACCCCTATAAACCTCCTCTCTGTCTGTCATTCCTCATATAAACCTCCTCTCTGTCTGTCATTCCTCATATAAACCTCCTCTCTGTCTGTCATTCCTCATCCTGTACCCCTATAAACCTCCTCTCTGCCTGTCATTACTCATATAAACCTCCTCTCTGTCTGTGATTCCTCATATAAACCTCCTCTCTGTCTGTCATTCCTCATATAAACCTCCTCTCTGTCTGTCATTCCTCATATAAACCTCCTCTCTGTCTGCCATTCCTCATCCTGCTTGCTGTTTGGGGTTTTAGGCTGGGTTTCTGTACAGCACTTTGAGATATCAGCTGATGTACGAAGGGCTATATAAATAAATTTGATTTGATTTGATCCTGTACCCCTATAAACCTCCTCTCTGTCTGTCATTCCTCATCCTGTCCCTGTATAAACCTCCTCTGTCTGCCATTCCTCATCCTGTACCCCTATAAACCTTCTCTCTGTCTGTCATTACTCATATAAACCTCCTCTCTGTCTGTCATTCCTCATCCTGTACCCCTATAAACCTCTCTGTCTGTCATTCCTCATCCTGTACCCCTATAAACCTCCTCTCTGTCTGTCATTCCTCATCTTTACCCATATAAACCTCCTCTCTGTCCTTCATTCCTCATCCTGTCCCTGTATAAACCTCCTCTCTGTCTGTCATTCCTCATCCTGTCCCTGTATAAACCTCCTCTGTCTGTCATTCCTCATCCTGTACCTGTATAAACCTCCTCTCTGTCTGCCATTCCTCATCCTGTACCCCTATAAACCTCCTCTCTGTCTGTCATTCCTCATATAAACCTCCTCTCTGTCTGTCATTCCTCATATAAACCTCCTCTCGGTTTGTCATTCCTCATCCTGTACCCCTATAAATCTCCTCTCTGTCTGTCATTCCTCATCCTGTACCCATATAAACATCCTCTCTGTCTGTCATTCCTCATCCTGTACCCCTATAAAACTCCTCTCTGTCTGCCATTCCTCATCCTGTACCCCTATAAACCTCCTCTCTGTCTGTCATTCCCCATCCTGTCCCTGTATAAACCTCCTCTGTCTGTCATTCCTCATCCTGTACCCCTATAAACCTCCTCTCTGTCTGTCATTCCTCATCCTGTACCCATATAAACATCCTCTCTGTCTGTCATTCCTCATCCTGTACCCCTATAAAACTCCTCTCTGTCTGTCATTCCCCATCCTGTCCCTGTATAAACCTCCTCTGTCTGTCATTCCTCATCCTGTACCCCTATAAACCTCCTCTCTGTCTGTCATTCCTCATATAAACCTCCTCTCTGTCTGTCATTCCTCATATAAACCTCCTCTCTGTTTGTCATTCCTCATCCTGTACCCATATAAACCTCCTCTCTGTCTGTCATTCCTCATATAAACTTCCTCTCTGTCTGTCATTCCTCATCCTGTACCCCTATAAACCTCCTCTCTGTCTGTCATTCCTCATATAAACCTCCTCTCTGTCTGTCATTCCTCATATAAACCTCCTCTCTGTCTGTCATTCCTTAAATAAACCTCCTCTCTGTCTGCCATTCCTCATCCTGTACCCCTATAAACCTCCTCTCTGTCTGTCATTACTCATATAAACCTCCTCTCTGTCTGTCATTCCTCATATAAACCTCCTCTCTGTCTGTCATTCCTCATCATGTACCCCTATAAACCTCCTCTCTGTCTGTCATTATTCATATAAACCTCCTCTCTGTCTGTCATTCCTCATCCTGTACCCCTATAAACCTCTCTGTCTGTCATTCCTCATCCTGTACCCCTATAAACCTCCTCTCTGTCTGTCATTCCTCATCTTGTACCCATATAAACCTCCTCTCTGTCTGTCATTCCTCATCCTGTACCCCTATAAACCTCCTCTCTGTCTGTGAGGGCATAATCCTCATCCTGTCCCTGTATAAACCTCCTCTGTCTGTCATTCCTCATCCTGTACCTGTATAAACCTCCTCTCTGTCTGTCATTCCTCATATAAACCTCCTCTCTGTCTGTCATTCCTCATATAAACCTCCTCTCGGTTTGTCATTCCTCATCCTTTACCCCTATAAATCTCCTCTCTGTCTGTCATTCCTCATATAAACCTCCTCTCTGTCTGTCATTCCTCATATAAACCTCCTCTCGGTTTGTCATTCCTCATCCTGTACCCCTATAAATCTCCTCTCTGTCTGTCATTCCTCATCCTGTACCCATATAAACATCCTCTCTGTCTGTCATTCCTCATCCTGTACCCCTATAAAACTCCTCTCTGTCTGCCATTCCTCATCCTGTACCCCTATAAACCTCCTCTCTGTCTGTCATTCCTCATCCTGTCCCTGTATAAACCTCCTCTGTCTGTCATTCCTCATCCTGTACCCCTATAAACCTCCTCTCTGTCTGTCATTACTCATATAAACCTCCTCTGTCTGTCATTCCTCATCCTGTACCCCTATAAACCTCCTCTGTCTGTCATTCCTCATATAAACCTCCTCTCTGTCTGTCATTCCTCATATAAACCTCCTCTCTGTTTGTCATTCCTCATCCTGTACCCATATAAACCTCCTCTCTGTCTGTCATTCCTCATATAAACTTCCTCTCTGTCTGTCATTCCTCATCCTGTACCCCTATAAACCTCCTCTCTGTCTGTCATTCCTCATATAAACCTCCTCTCTGTCTGTCATTCCTCATATAAACTTCCTCTCTGTCTGTCATTCCTCATCCTGTACCCCTATAAACCTCCTCTCTGCCTGTCATTACTCATATAAATCTCCTCTCTGTCTGTGAATACTCATATAAACCTCCTCTCTGTCTGTCATTCCTCATATAAACCTCCTCTCTGTCTGTCATTCCTCATATAAACCTCCTCTCTGTCTGCCATTCCTCATCCTGTACCCCTATAAACCTCCTCTCTGTCTGTCATTACTCATATAAACCTCCTCTCTGTCTGTCATTCCTCATATAAACCTCCTCTCTGTCTGTCATTCCTCATCCTGTACCCCTATAAACCTCCTCCCTGTCTGTCATTATTCATATAAACCTCCTCTCTGTCTGTCATTCCAAGTCCTGTACCCCTATAAACCTCTCTGTCTGTCATTCCTCATCCTGTACCCCTATAAACCTCCTCTCTGTCTGTCATTCCTCATATAAACCTCCTCTCGGTTTGTCATTCCTCATCCTGTACCCCTATAAATCTCCTCTCTGTCTGTCATTCCTCATCCTGTACCCATATAAACATCCTCTCTGTCTGTCATTCCTCATCCTGTACCCCTATAAACCTCCTCTCTGTCTGCCATTCCTCATCCTGTACCCCTATAAACCTCCTCTCTGTCTGTCATTCCTCATATAAACCTCCTCTCTGTCTGTCATTCCTCATATAAACCTCCTCTCGGTTTGTCATTCCTCATCCTGTACCCCTATAAATCTCCTCTCTGTCTGTCATTCCTCATCCTGTACCCATATAAACATCCTCTCTGTCTGTCATTCCTCATCCTGTACCCCTATAAAACTCCTCTCTGTCTGCCATTCCTCATCCTGTACCCCTATAAACCTCCTCTCTGTCTGTCATTCCCCATCCTGTCCCTGTATAAACCTCCTCTGTCTGTCATTCCTCATCCTGTACCCCTATAAACCTCCTCTCTGTCTGTCATTACTCATATAAACCTCCTCTGTCTGTCATTCCTCATCCTGTACCCCTATAAACCTCCTCTCTGTCTGTCATTCCTCATATAAACCTCCTCTCTGTCTGTCATTCCTCATATAAACCTCCTCTCTGTTTGTCATTCCTCATCCTGTACCCATATAAACCTCCTCTCTGTCTGTCATTCCTCATATAAACTTCCTCTCTGTCTGTCATTCCTCATCCTGTACCCCTATAAACCTCCTCTCTGCCTGTCATTACTCATATAAACCTCCTCTCTGTCTGTGAATACTCATATAAACCTCCTCTCTGTCTGTCATTCCTCATATAAACCTCCTCTCTGTCTGTCATTCCTCATATAAACCTCCTCTCTGTCTGCCATTCCTCATCCTGTACCCCTATAAACCTCCTCTCTGTCTGTCATTCCTCATCCTGTCCCTGTATAAACCTCCTCTGTCTGCCATTCCTCATCCTGTACCCCTATAAACCTCCTCTCTGTCTGTCATTACTCATATAAACCTCCTCTCTGTCTGTCATTCCTCATATAAACCTCCTCTCTGTCTGTCATTCCTCATCATGTACCCCTATAAACCTCCTCTCTGTCTGTCATTATTCATATAAACCTCCTCTCTGTCTGTCATTCCTCATCCTGTACCCCTATAAACCTCTCTGTCTGTCATTCCTCATCCTGTACCCCTATAAACCTCCTCTCTGTCTGTCATTCCTCATCTTGTACCCATATAAACCTCCTCTCTGTCTGTCATTCCTCATCCTGTACCCCTATAAACCTCCTCTCTGTCTGTGAGGGCATAATCCTCATCCTGTCCCTGTATAAACCTCCTCTGTCTGTCATTCCTCATCCTGTACCTGTATAAACCTCCTCTCTGTCTGTCATTCCTCATATAAACCTCCTCTCTGTCTGTCATTCCTCATATAAACCTCCTCTCGGTTTGTCATTCCTCATCCTTTACCCCTATAAATCTCCTCTCTGTCTGTCATTCCTCATATAAACCTCCTCTCTGTCTGTCATTTCTCATATAAACCTCCTCTCGGTTTGTCATTCCTCATCCTGTACCCCTATAAATCTCCTCTCTGTCTGTCATTCCTCATCCTGTACCCATATAAACATCCTCTCTGTCTGTCATTCCTCATCCTGTACCCCTATAAAACTCCTCTCTGTCTGCCATTCCTCATCCTGTACCCCTATAAACCTCCTCTCTGTCTGTCATTACTCATATAAACCTCCTCTGTCTGTCATTCCTCATCCTGTACCCCTATAAACCTCCTCGGTCTGTCATTCCTCATATAAACCTCCTCTCTGTCTGTCATTCCTCATATAAACCTCCTCTCTGTTTGTCATTCCTCATCCTGTACCCATATAAACCTCCTCTCTGTCTGTCATTCCTCATATAAACGTCCTCTCTGTCTGTCATTCCTCATCCTGTACCCATATAAACCTCCTCTCTGTCTGTCATTCCTCATCCTGTACCCCTATAAACCTCCTCTCTGTCTGTCATTCCTCATCCTGTACCCCTATAAACCTCCTCTCTGTCTGTCATTCCTCATATAAACCTCCTCTCTGTCTGTCATTCCTCATATAAACTTCCTCTCTGTCTGTCATTCCTCATCCTGTACCCCTATAAACCTCCTCTCTGCCTGTCATTACTCATATAAACCTCCTCTCTGTCTGTGAATACTCATATAAACCTCCTCTCTGTCTGTCATTCCTCATATAAATCTCCTCTCTGTCTGTCATTCCTCATATAAACCTCCTCTCTGTCTGCCATTCCTCATCCTGTACCCCTATAAACCTCCTCTCTGTCTGTCATTCCTCATCCTGTCCCTGTATAAACCTCCTCTGTCTGCCATTCCTCATCCTGTACCCCTATAAACCTCCTCTCTGTCTGTCATTACTCATATAAACCTCCTCTCTGTCTGTCATTCCTCATATAAACCTCCTCTCTGTCTGTCATTCCTCATCCTGTACCCCTATAAACCTCCTCTCTGTCTGTCATTATTCATATAAACCTCCTCTCTGTCTGTCATTCCAAGTCCTGTACCCCTATAAACCTCTCTGTCTGTCATTCCTCATCCTGTACCCCTATAAACCTCCTCTCTGTCTGTCATTCCTCATATAAACCTCCTCTCGGTTTGTCATTCCTCATCCTGTACCCCTATAAATCTCCTCTCTGTCTGTCATTCCTCATCCTGTACCCATATAAACATCCTCTCTGTCTGTCATTCCTCATCCTGTACCCCTATAAAACTCCTCTCTGTCTGCCATTCCTCATCCTGTACCCCTATAAACCTCCTCTCTGTCTGTCATTACTCATATAAACCTCCTCTGTCTGTCATTCCTCATCCTGTACCCCTATAAACCTCCTCTCTGTCTGTCATTCCTCATATAAACCTCCTCTCTGTCTGTCATTCCTCATATAAACCTCCTCTCTGTTTGTCATTCCTCATCCTGTACCCATATAAACCTCCTCTCTGTCTGTCATTCCTCATATAAACTTCCTCTCTGTCTGTCATTCCTCATCCTGTACCCCTATAAACCTCCTCTCTGTCTGTCATTCCTCATATAAACCTCCTCTCTGTCTGTCATTCCTCATATAAACCTCCTCTCTGTCTGTCATTCCTCATCCTGTACCCCTATAAACCTCCTCTCTGCCTGTCATTACTCATATAAACCTCCTCTCTGTCTGTGAATACTCATATAAACCTCCTCTCTGTCTGTCATTCCTCATATAAACCTCCTCTCTGTCTGTCATTCCTCATATAAACCTCCTCTCTGTCTGCCATTCCTCATCCTGTACCCCTATAAACCTCCTCTCTGTCTGTCATTCCTCATCCTGTCCCTGTATAAACCTCCTCTGTCTGCCATTCCTCATCCTGTACCCCTATAAACCTCCTCTCTGTCTGTCATTACTCATATAAACCTCCTCTCTGTCTGTCATTCCTCATATAAACCTCCTCTCTGTCTGTCATTCCTCATCCTGTACCCCTATAAACCTCCTCTCTGTCTGTCATTATTCATATAAACCTCCTCTCTGTCTGTCATTCCTCATCCTGTACCCCTATAAACCTCTCTGTCTGTCATTCCTCATCCTGTACCCCTATAAACCTCCTCTCTGTCTGTCATTCCTCATCTTGTACCCATATAAACCTCCTCCCTGTCCTTCATTCCTCATCCTGTCCCCCTATAAACCTCCTCTCTGTCTGTCATTCCTCATATAAACCTCCTCTCTGTCTGTCATTCCTCATATAAATCTCGTCTCTGTCTGTCATTCCTCATCCTGTACCCCTATAAACCTCCTCTTTGTCTGTGAGGGCATAATCCTCATACTGCTCCTTTAGTCTTCCACTGTGGTCCACAAGGCACCCTCTTCCCTAGGTGGTGCACTACTTAGCACCCTATTCCCTAGGTGGTGCACTACTTAGCACCCTATTCCCTAGGTGGTGCACAACTTAGCACCCTATTCCCTAGGTGGTGCACAACTTAGCACCCTATTCCCTAGGTGGTGCACTACTTAGCACCCTATTCCCTAGGTGGTGCACAACTTAGCACCCTATTCCCTAGGTGGTGCACAACTTAGCACCCTATTCCCTAGGTGGTGCACAACTTAGCACCCTATTCCCTAGATGGTGCACTACTTTGCACCCTCTTCCCTAGATGGTGCACTACTTAGCACCCTCTTCCCTAGATGGTGCACTACTTAGCACCCTATTCCCTAGGTGGTGCACTACTTTGCACCCTGTTCCCTAGATGGTGCACTACTTAGCACCCTATTCCCTAGGTGGTGCACTACTTAGCACCCTATTCCCTAGGTGTTGCACTACTTTGCACCCTGTTCCCTAGATGGTGCACTACTTAGCACCCTATTCCCTAGGTGGTTCACTGCTTAGCACCCTATTCCCTAGGTGGTGCACTACTTTGCACCCTATTCCCTAGATGGTGCACTTCTTAGTACCCTATTTCTCTCGATGGTGCACTACTTAGCACCCTATTCCCTAGGTGGTGCACTACTTAGCACCCTATTCCCTAGGTGGTGCACTGCTTAGCACCCTATTCCCTAGGTGGTGCACTGCTTAGCACCCTATTCCTTAGGTGGTGCACTACTTAGCACCCTAATCCCTAGGTGGTGCACTACTTTGCACCCTATTCCCTAGGTGGTGCACTACTTAGCACCCTATTACCTAGGTGGTGCACTACTTAGCACCCTATTCCCTAGGTGGTGCACTGCTTAGCACCCTATTCTATAGGTGGTGCACTGCTTAGCACCCTATTCCCTAGGTGGTGCACTACTTTGCACCCTATTCCCTAGATGGTGCACTTCTTAGTACCCTATTTCTCTCGATGGTGCACTACTTAGCACCCTATTCCCTAGGTGGTGCACTACTTAGCACCCTATTCCCTAGGTGGTGCACTGCTTAGCACCCTATTCCTTAAGTGGTGCACTACTTTGCACCCTATTCCCTAGATAGTGCACTTCTTAGTACCCTATTTCTCTCGATGGTGCACTACTTAGCACCCTATTCCCTAGGTGGTGCACTACTTAGCACCCTATTCCCTAGGTGGTGCACTGCTTAGCACCCTATTCCCTAGGTGGTGCACTACTTAGCACCCTATTCCCTAGGTGGTGCACTACTTAGCACCCTATTCCCTAGGTGGTGCACTACTTAGCACCCTATTCCCTAGGTGGTGCACTACTTAGCACCCTATTCCCTAGGTGGTGCACTACTTTTGAACAGGGCCCGTAGCCCTCCACAACCCTCAGTTCTATAAATAGGTTGCAGCAATCAAACTAAATAAATGAACTGTCGGAACGCAAGTATTTACAAGCATGGAGAAATGGAAGTCATTATAAGTAAATTTGTTGCATTTCTGAGTAAGTGGTAGCAGATAGAAGTCTGACAGGGAGGCAGTGGAGGGTGACTGGCTGGTTTAGAGGGGTACAACACACACGAACGGGTGATTAGAGTGGTATAGTTGCCTGGTTTCAACCTCTCACACAACCTCAGCTCTACTCTTCTCTGTGGGGTCTCTCAATAGAGAGGAACGCTAGGGACATCTGCAACAACACACACACACACACACACACACACACACACACACACACGACTTCAAGAGACCTTCTGCTGATTGACATTTATACTAAAACTCTTTAGTATTTCTAGCCTTGGTCCTGATTTTGACAGATTATTTATTTCCTCAGTAAAATGTTCCGTTTTAGTTGCATCCCAAATTGCTCCGTTTTCACTACATCGTGTGCTAGCTTTGTCTATGGTCAAAAGTACTGCACTATGTAGGACATACAGTCCCATTTAAGACACCTACATTGTGTAATTGAGCGGATTGTTTTGAGTTGTTTATGGAACTGTGGAACCCAAAATCACATGACAGAATAACACGAGGACCGGATTATTAAAGGTTCTGCTTTTCACCAACACTTTGAATACTTCATATTAAGATGCTAAAACCAAAATGATTATATAGAGAGGGCCAATGTGCAGATAGTTAGTAAAACACATATAGTGATTTACAGAGAATGCAAATCTGTTTTAATTGTGATTGTTGTGGTGTATGTCACCTCTATGAGCCTGTGTTTTCAGTGCCTTTGTCGAAGACGACGTTAGATGAGCTTGTATATGAACCAACAACGACCGACTCTTATATTTAGTGTTTCCCACTTGAAGGCGATTCCAAGATGGCGTAGCAGTCGGGCCTGTGTTTTTGTCTTGTCCCTTGTAAACATAGTTTTTCCTTGTGTTTTTCTTCTGTATATATATTTAATATTTGAATCACTTTCTATCTACGGACTGAATATACTCTCCTGCAACCCGCCTCACCCAATGTGGTACGGATCTGCTATTTTTATACTTAAGAACTGATCGAAAGCTAACTGGCTAGTTAGCCACGGCCCGCTAGCTGTCTAAAGTACATCGGACTGTTATTAAGAGGCCCATCGGACAAATTCTTTGGCCACTATAGCCATCATATGGAGCCCTGCTGATCCGTCGTCTGAACCGTCGCCTGACCCGGAACCCCAACAGCTGCTAGCCAGCTAACTAGCTACTAGCTAGTAGTCAGCTAGCCACTGCTAGCACGTACAACTCTTGCCAGTCTGCACAGCGTGACTCAAACCAGAGCAAATCGGACTTATTTTTCTCCGGATTCCTACCGCAAGCTCTGAACTTTTTATTTATTTTTCACCTGGATTACCGCAGCTAAGCAATAACCAATTATCCTGGAGCTAGCCTAGCTAAGCTAGCTGTTATTCAAACGTCCCGAAGCAATAACCAATTATCCTGGAGCTAGCCTAGCTAAGCTAGCTGTTATTCAAACGTCACTGTCCCGAAGCAATAACCAATTATCCTGGAGCTAGCCTAGCTAAGCTAGCTGTTATTCAAACGTCCCGAAGCAATAACCAATTATCCTGGAGCTAGCCTAGCTAAGCTAGCTGTTATTCAAACGTCCCGAAGCAATAACCAATTATCCTGGAGCTAGCCTAGCTAAGCTAGCTGTTATTCAAACGTCCCGAAGCAATAACCAATTATCCTGGAGCTAGCCTAGCTAAGCTAGCTGTTATTCAAACGTCCCGAAGCAATAACCAATTATCCTGGAGCTAGCCTAGCTAAGCTAGCTGTTATTCAAACGTCACTGTCCCGAAGCAATAACCAATTATCCTGGAGCTAAGCTAGCTGTTATTCAAACGTCACTGTCCCGAAGCAATAACCAATTATCCTGGAGCTAGCCTAGCTAAGCTAGCTGTTATTCAAACGTCACTGTCCCGAAGCAATAACCAATTATCCTGGAGCTAGCCTAGCTAAGCTAGCTGTTATTCAAACGTCACTGTCCCGAAGCAATAACCAATTATCCTGGAGCTAGCCTAGCTAAGCTAGCTGTTATTCAAACGTCCCGAAGCAATAACCAATTATCCTGGAGCTAGCCTAGCTAAGCTAGCTGTTATTCAAACGTCCCGAAGCAATAACCAATTATCCTGGAGCTAGCCTAGCTAAGCTAGCTGTTATTCAAACGTCCCGAAGCAATAACCAATTATCCTGGAGCTAGCCTAGCTAAGCTAGCTGTTATTCAAACGTCCCGAAGCAATAACCAATTATCCTGGAGCTAGCCTAGCTAAGCTAGCTGTTATTCAAACGTCCCGAAGCAATAACCAATTATCCTGGAGCTAGCCTAGCTAAGCTAGCTGTTATTCAAACGTCACTGTCCCGAAGCAATAACCAATTATCCTGGAGCTAAGCTAGCTGTTATTCAAACTTCACTGTCCCGAAGCAATAACCAATTATCCTGGAGCTAGCCTAGCTAAGCTAGCTGTTATTCAAACGTCCCGAAGCAATAACCAATTATCCTGGAGCTAGCCTAGCTAAGCAATAACCAATTATCCTGGAGCTAGCCTAGCTAAGCTAGCTGTTATTCAAACGTCACTGTCCCGAAGCAATAACCAATTATCCTGGAGCTAGCCTAGCTAAGCTAGCTGTTATTCAAACGTCACTGTCCCGAAGCAATAACCAATTATCCTGGAGCTAGCCTAGCTAAGCTAGCTGTTATTCAAACGTCACTGTCCCGAAGCAATAACCAATTATCCTGGAGCTAGCCTAGCTAAGCTAGCTGTTATTCAAACGTCCCGAAGCAATAACCAATTATCCTGGAGCTAGCCTAGCTAAGCTAGCTGTTATTCAAACGTCCCGAAGCAATAACCAATTATCCTGGAGCTAGCCTAGCTAAGCTAGCTGTTATTCAAACGTCCCGAAGCAATAACCAATTATCCTGGAGCTAGCCTAGCTAAGCTAGCTGTTATTCAAACGTCACTGTCCCGAAGCAATAACCAATTATCCTGGAGCTAAGCTAGCTGTTATTCAAACGTCACTGTCCCGAAGCAATAACCAATTATCCTGGAGCTAGCCTAGCTAAGCTAGCTGTTATTCAAACGTCCCGAAGCAATAACCAATTATCCTGGAGCTAGCCTAGCTAAGCTAGCTGTTATTCAAACGTCACTGTCCCGAAGCAATAACCAATTATCCTGGAGCTAGCCTAGCTAAGCTAGCTGTTATTCAAACGTCCCGAAGCAATAACCAATTATCCTGGAGCTAGCCTAGCTAAGCAATAACCAATTATCCTGGAGCTAGCCTAGCTAAGCTAGCTGTTATTCAAACGTCACTGTCCCGAAGCAATAACCAATTATCCTGGAGCTAGCCTAGCTAAGCTAGCTGTTATTCAAACGTCCCGAAGCAATAACCAATTATCCTGGAGCTAGCCTAGCTAAGCTTATCTCCCAGCTAGCCAAAGAGGTCCATCAGCCACTACTTGGGCTACAATACCTCTTTTTTCCAACTGGCTTGGACCCCCACCGACTCATCAGGACAACTGACGTGATTCGCTCGATGGGGTTTTTCTCAACTGGCTCCACAGTCGCTTCCTGAAATCCCATCATGCATAGCAGCGGCCTGCTAGCGGACCAGAGCACATCGAAAAGTTAAGAGGCCCACCAGACAAATTCTTTGGCCACCTATTCTGCCAACTGACTTGGTTTACCACGCTGATCCGTCTGCCGATGTAATAGCACAAGGGGGCCACAACAGACTTTCTTCCGTCGCGACGTCCCTCCAAGGCCCTTCTGTTAGCTTGCTAGCCCCGGCCCGCTAACTGCCTGAAGCCACTCACTGGACTCCTATGATCATTCGGCTACGCATGCCTCTCGCTAACGTCAATGTACCTTGTCCATTGCTGTTTTGGTTAGTATTTCTTGCCTTATTTCACTGTAGAGCTTCTAGCCCTGCTCAATAAGCCTTAGTTAACACTTTAGTTCCACCTCCCACACATGCAATGACATCACCTGGTTTAAAGGATATTTCTAGAGACAACATCTCTTTCATCGTCACTCGATGCACAGGTTTACCCCCACTGTATTCACATCCTACCATACCTTTGTCTGTACATTACGCCTTGAATCTATTCTACCGTGCCCAGAAATCTGCTCCTTTTACCATCTGTTCCGAAAGTAATAGGCGACCAGTTCTTTTAGCCGTACCCTTATCCTACTCCTCCCCTGTTCCTCTGGTGATGTGGAGGTTAATGCAGTGCCTCGCTCCTCTCCTCTCTTCCCCATGCGCTATCATTTGTTGACTTCTGTAACCGTAATAGCCTTGGTTTCATGCATGTTAACATTAGAACCCTCCTCCCTAAGTTTGTTTTATTCACTGCCCTAGCACACTCTGCCAACCCAGATGTCCTAGCCGTGTCTGAATCCTGACTCAGGAAGACCCCCAAAAACCATGAAATGTCCATCCCTAGCTATAAAACTTTTCTGACAAGATAGAACTGCCAATGGGGGCGGTGTTGCAATCTACTGCAGAGATAGCCTGCAGAGTTCTGTCTTACTATCCAGGTCTGTACCCAAACAATTAGAGCTTCTACTTTTAAAACTCCACCTTTCTAGAAACAAGTATTTCACTGTTGCCGCTTGCTATAGACCACCTTCTGTCCCCAGCTGTTCCCTGGAAACCATATGTGAACTGATTGCCCCCTATCTATCTTCAGAGCTTGTGCTGCTAGGTGACCTAAACTGGGACATGCTTAACACCCCAGCCATCCTACAATCTAAGCTTGATGCCCTCAATCTCTCACAAATTATCAATGAACCCACCAGGTACAACCCCAAATCTGTAAACATGGGCACCCTCATAGATATCATCCTAACCAACTTGCCCTCCAAATACACCTCTGCTGTGTTGAACCAAGATCTCAGTGATCACTGCCTCATTGCCTGCATCCGTAACGGGTCTGAGGTCACCACCTCTCATCACTATCAAACGCTCCCTAAAACACTTAAGCGAGCTGGCCTTCTTTGGACACTGTGTTAACTAACCTCCAGATGAGCTTCAATGCCATACAACTCTCCTTCCATGGCCTCCAACTGCTCTTAAATGCAAGCAAAACTAAATGCATGCTCTTCAACTGATCACTGCCCGCACCTGCTCACCCATCCAGCATCACTACTCTGGACGGTTCTGACTTAGAATATGTGGACAACTACAAATACCTAGGTGTCTGACTAGACTGTAAACTCTCCTTACAGACTCACATTAAGCATCTCCAATCCAAAATTAAATCTAAAATCGTTTTCCTACAAAGCATCCTTCACTCATGCTGCCAAACATACTCTCGTAAAACTGACCATCCTACCAATCCTCGACTTTGGCAAAGTCATCTATAAAATAGCCTCCAACACTCTACTCAACAAATTGGATGCAGTCTATCACAGTGCCATCCGTTTTGTCAACAAACCTCATATATTACCCACCACTGCGACCTGTATGCTCTTGTTGGCTGGCCATCGCTTCATACTCGTCGCCAAACCCACTGGCTCCAGGTCACCTACAAGTCTCTGCTAGTTAAAGCCCCGCCTTATCTCAGCTCACTGGTCACCATAGCAGCACCCACCCGTAGCAGGTGCTCCAGCAGGTATATTTCACTGGTCACCCCCAATTCCTCCTTTGGCCGCCTTTCCTTCCAGTTCTCTGCTGCCAATGACTGGAACAAACTGCAAAAATCAATGAAGCCAGAGACCCATATCTCCCTCACTAACTTTAAGCACCAGCTGTCAGAGCAGCTCACAGATCACTGCACATAGTCCATAGCCCATCTGTAAACAGCCCATACAACTACCTCATCCCCATACTGTATTCATTTATCTTGCTCCTTTGCACCCCAGTATCTCTACTTGCACATTCATCTTCTGCACATCTACCATTCCAGTTTCTAATTGCTATATTGTAATTACTTCGCCACCATGGCCTATTTATTGCCTTACCTCCCTTATTTTACCTCATTTGCACTCATTGTATATAGATTTTTATTTTTTCTACTGTATTATTGACTGTATGTTTGTTTATTCCATGTGTAACTCTGTGCTGTTGTATGTGTCGAACTGCTGTGCTTTATCTTGGCCAGGTCGCAGTTGTAAACTTAAAGGTGAAATAAAATTTAAAAAATAAAACGTCTAGAACTCAGTCCACTGGTTTAGAGGTCCTCCTCTCTACTGTCGGTCTACCTGTCTGCCTGTCTTCTTCTCTGTCTGTCTCTCTGCCTGCCTGTGCCAGACAGTAAGGAAACCAGCAGGGAGACGGTGAGGAAGCCAGCAGGGTGTTGGGGAGACGGTGAGGAAGCCAGCAGGGTGTTGGGGAGACGGGGAGGAAGCCAGCAGGGTGTTGGGGAGACGGTGAGGAAGCCAGCAGGGTGTTGGGGAGACGGTGAGGAAGCCAGCAGGGTGTTGGGGAGACGGTGTTGAAAACAGCAGGGTGTTGGGGAGACGGTGAGGAAGCCAGCAGGGTGTTGGGGAGACGGTGAGGAAGCCAGCAGGGTGTTGGGGAGACGGTGAGGAAGCCAGCAGGGTGTTGGGGAGACGGTGAGGAAGCCAGCAGGGTGTTGGGGAGACGGTGAGGAAGCCAGCAGGGTGTTGGGGAGACGGGGAGGAAGCCAGCAGGGTGTTGGGGAGACGGTGAGGAAGCCAGCAGGGTGTTGGGGAGATGGTCAGGAAACCAGAAGGGTGTTGGAGAGACTGTCGAAGCCAGCAGGGTGTTGGGGAGACGGTGAGGAAGCCAGCAGGGTGTTGGGAAGATGGTGAGGAAGCCAGCAGGGTGTTGGGAAGACGGTGAGAAGATTAACAGTGGAGACCGTGCTGAAAACAGCAGGGTGTTGGGGAGACGGTGAGGAAGCCAGCAGGGTGTTGGGAAGACGGTGAGGAAGCCAGCAGGGTGTTGGGGAGACTGGAGGAAGCCAGCAGGGTGTTGGGGAGACGGTGAGGAAGCCAGCAGGGTGTTGGGGAGACGGTGTTGAAAACAGCAGGGTGTTGGGGAGACGGTGAGGAAGCCAGCAGGTTGTTGGGGAGACGGTGAGGAAGCCAGCAGGGTGTTGGGGATACGGTGAGGAAGCCAGCAGGGTGTTGGGGAGACGGTGAGGAAGCCAGCAGGGTGTTGGGGAGACGGTGAGGAAGCCAGCAGGGTGTTGGGGAGACGGGGAGGAAGCCAGCAGGGTGTTGGGGAGACGGTGAGGAAGCCAGCAGGGTGTTGGGGAGATGGTCAGGAAACCAGAAGGGTGTTGGAGAGACTGTCGAAGCCAGCAGGGTGTTGGGGAGACGGTGAGGAAGCCAGCAGGGTGTTGGGGAGATGGTCAGGAAACCAGAAGGGTGTTGGAGAGACTGTCGAAGCCAGCAGGGTGTTGGGGAGACGGTGAGGAAGCCAGCAGGGTGTTGGGAAGATGGTGAGGAAGCCAGCAGGGTGTTGGGAAGACGGTGAGAAGATTAACAGTGGAGACCGTGCTGAAAACAGCAGGGTGTTGGGGAGACGGTGAGGAAGCCAGCAGGGTGTTGGGAAGACGGTGAGGAAGCCAGCAGGGTGTTGGGGAGACTGGAGGAAGCCAGCAGGGTGTTGGGGAGACGGTGAGGAAGCCAGCAGGGTGTTGGGGAGACGGTGTTGAAAACAGCAGGGTGTTGGGGAGACGGTGAGGAAGCCAGCAGGTTGTTGGGGAGACGGTGAGGAAGCCAGCAGGGTGTTGGGGATACGGTGAGGAAGCCAGCAGGGTGTTGGGGAGACGGTGAGGAAGCCAGCAGGGTGTTGGGGAGACGGTGAGGAAGCCAGCAGGGTGTTGGGGAGACGGGGAGGAAGCCAGCAGGGTGTTGGGGAGACGGTGAGGAAGCCAGCAGGGTGTTGGGGAGATGGTCAGGAAACCAGAAGGGTGTTGGAGAGACTGTCGAAGCCAGCAGGGTGTTGGGGAGACGGTGAGGAAGCCAGCAGGGTGTTGGGAAGATGGTGAGGAAGCCAGCAGGGTGTTGGGAAGACCGTGAGAAGATTAACAGTGGAGACCGTGCTGAAAACAGCAGGGTGTTGGGGAGACGGTGAGGAAGCCAGCAGGGTGTTGGGAAGACGGTGAGGAAGCCAGCAGGGTGTTGGGGAGACTGGAGGAAGCCAGCAGGGTGTTGGGGAGACGGTGAGGAAGCCAGCAGGGTGTTGGGGAGACGGTGTTGAAAACAGCAGGGTGTTGGGGAGACGGTGAGGAAGCCAGCAGGTTGTTGGGGAGACGGTGAGGAAGCCAGCAGGGTGTTGGGGAGACGGTGAGGAAGCCAGCAGGGTGTTGGGGAGACGGGGAGGAAGCCAGCAGGGTGTTGGGGAGACGGTGAGGAAGCCAGCAGGGTGTTGGGGAGATGGTCAGGAAACCAGAAGGGTGTTGGAGAGACTGTCGAAGCCAGCAGGGTGTTGGGGAGACGGTGAGGAAGCCAGCAGGGTGTTGGGAAGATGGTGAGGAAGCCAGCAGGGTGTTGGGAAGACGGTGAGAAAATTAACAGTGGAGACCGTGCTGAAAACAGCAGGGTGTTGGGGAGACGGTGAGGAAGCCAGCAGGGTGTTGGGAAGACGGTGAGGAAGCCAGCAGGGTGTTGGGGAGACTGGAGGAAGCCAGCAGGGTGTTGGGGAGACGGTGAGGAAGCCAGCAGGGTGTTGGGGAGACGGTGTTGAAAACAGCAGGGTGTTGGGGAGACGGTGAGGAAGCCAGCAGGTTGTTGGGGAGACGGTGAGGAAGCCAGCAGGGTGTTGGGGAGACGGTGAGGAAGCCAGCAGGGTGTTGGGGAGACGGTGAGGAAGCCAGCAGGGTGTTGGGGAGACGGTGAGGAAGCCAGCAGGGTGTTGGGGAGACGGTGAGGAAGCCAGCAGGGTGTTGGGGAGACGGTGAGGAAGCCAGCAGGGTGTTGGGGAGACGGGGAGGAAGCCAGCAGGGTGTTGGGGAGACGGTGAGGAAGCCAGCAGGGTGTTGGGGAGATGGTCAGGAAACCAGAAGGGTGTTGGAGAGACTGTCGAAGCCAGCAGGGTGTTGGGGAGACGGTGAGGAAGCCAGCAGGGTGTTGGGGAGACGGTGAGGAAGCCAGCAGGGTGTTGGGAAGATGGTGAGGAAGCCAGCAGGGTGTTGGGAAGACGGTGAGAAAATCAACAGTGGAGACCGTGCTGAAAACAGCAGGGTGTTGGGGAGACGGTGAGGAAGCCAGCAGGGTGTTGGGAAGACGGTGAGGAAGCCAGCAGGGTGTTGGGGAGACGGTGAGGAAGCCAGCAGGGTGTTGGGGAGATGGGGAGGAAGCCAGCAGGGTGTTGGGGAGATGGGGAGGAAGCCAGCAGGGTGTTGGGGAGACGGGGAGGAAGCCAGCAGGGTGTTGGGGAGATGGTGAGGAAGCCAGCAGGGTGTTGGGGAGACGGTGAGGAAGCCAGCAGGGTGTTGGGGAGACGGGGAGGAAGCCAGCAGGGTGTTGGGGAGACGGTGAGGAAGCAAGCAGGGTGTTGGGGAGACAGGGAGGAAGCCAGCAGGGTGTTGGGGAGATGGTGAGGAAGCCAGCAGGTTGTTGGGGAGACTGTGAGGAAGCCAGCAGGGTGTTGGGGAGACGCGGAGGAAGCCAGCAGGGTGTTGGGGAGACGCGGAGGAAGCCAGCAGGGTGTTGGGGAGACGGGGAGGAAGCCAGCAGGGTGTTGGGGAGAGGGTGAGGAAGCCAGCAGGGTGTTGGGGAGACGGTGTTGAAAACAGCAGGGTGTTGGGGAGAGGGTGTTGAAAACAGCAGGGTGTTGGAGTGAAGGTGAGGAAATCACCAGGAGAGACAGTGAGGAAACTAGCAGGGTGTTGGGGAGACGGTGAGGAAACCAGACGGACGACGGTCCGATGTCAGAATAATAACTACAGAACGAAGCCAACATCAGCGTGAGCTTTGGTTGCGAATGGTATGAACTTTGAACTCTTATTCACTACAGAAGTGATACCCCCTAGCCATTGAGTTAGCAACAGCCGCTGCAAACGAGGGTTAGGAAGGAACAGACAGAGTATCCCGTCTACCACACTACGACGTATTAAATTTACCAGCAGAGACATTCTTCACAGGACTCGGTTGATGGAGATGAAACCACAGAGGAGACGGTAAGGAAACCATCAGGGTTTTGGGAGATGTAGAGGAACAAGCTTGGTGTTGGGTTGATGGAGATGAAACCACAGAGGAGACGGTAAGGAAACCAGCAGGGTTTTGGAGAGACGGTGAGGAAAGAAGCAGGGGTAGAAATGAGGAAACCTGGAGGGTGTTGGGGAGACGGTGGGAAGCCAGCAGGGGTAGAAATAAGGAAACCTGGAGGGTGTTGGGTAGACTGTGAGGAAACCAACAGTGGAGACGGGTAAGGAAACCAGCAGGGTGTTGAGTAGATGGTGAGGAAACCAGCAGGGTGTTGAGTAGATGGTGAGGAAACCAGCAGGGTGTTGAGTAGATGGTGAGGAAACCAGGAGGGTTTTGAGTAGATGGTGAGGAAACCAGCAGGGTGTTGAGTAGATGGTGAGGAAACCAGCAGGGTGTAGAGTAGATGGTGAGGAAACCAGCAGGGTGTTGAGTAGATGGTGAGGAAACCAGCAGGGTGTTGAGTAGATGGTGAGGAAACCAGCAGGGTGTTGAGTAGATGGTGAGGAAACCAGCAGGGTGTTGAGTAGATGGTGAGGAAACCAGCAGGGTGTTGAGTAGATGATGAGGAAACCAGCAGGGTGTTGAGTAGATGATGAGGAAACCAGCAGGGTGTTGAGTAGATGGTGAGGAAACCAGCAGGGTGTTGAGTAGATGGTGAGGAAACCAGCAGGGTGTTGAGTAGATGATGAGGAAACCAGCAGGGTGTTGAGTAGATGATGAGGAAACCAGCAGGGTGTTGAGTAGATGGTGAGGAAACCAGCAGGGTGTCGAGTAGATGGTGAGGAAACCAGCAGGGTGTCGAGTAGATGATGAGGAAACCAGCAGGGTGTCGAGTAGATGATGAGGAAACCAGCAGGGTGTCGAGTAGACGATGAGGAAACCAGCAGGGTGTCGAGTAGACGGTGAGGAAACCAGCAGGGTGTCGAGTAGACGGTGAGGAAACCAACAGGGTGTCGAGTAGACGATGAGGAAACCAACAGGGTGTCGAGTAGACGATGAGGAAACCAGCAGGGTGTTGAGTAGACGATGAGGAAACCAGCAGGGTGTTGAGTAGACGGTGAGGAAACCAGCAGGGTGTTGAGTAGATGGTGAGGAAACCAGCAGGGTGTTGAGTAGATGAGGAAACCAGCAGGGTGTCGAGTAGACGATGAGGAAACCAGCAGGGTGTCGAGTAGACGGTGAGGAAACCAGCAGGGTGTCGAGTAGACGGTGAGGAAACCAACAGGGTGTCGAGTAGACGATGAGGAAACCAACAGGGTGTTGAGTAGACGATGAGGAAAGAAGCAGGGGTAGAAATGAGGAAACCTGGAGGGTGTTGGGGAGACGGTGGGAAGCCAGCAGGGGTAGAAATAAGGAAACCTGGAGGGTGTTGGGTAGACTGTGAGGAAACCAACAGTGGAGACGGGTAAGGAAACCAGCAGGGTGTTGAGTAGATGGTGAGGAAACCAGCAGGGTGTTGAGTAGATGGTGAGGAAACCAGCAGGGTGTTGAGTAGATGGTGAGGAAACCAGGAGGGTTTTGAGTAGAATATGTGGACGTCTATAAGTACCTAGGTGTCTGGCTAGACTGCAAACTCTCCTTCCAGACTCATATCAAACATCTCCAATCGAAAATCAATTCAAGAGTCGGCTTTCTATTCCGCAACAAAGCCTCCTTCACTCAAGCCGCCAAGCTTACCCTAGTAAAACTGACTATCCTACCGATCCTCGACTTCGGCGATGTCATCTACAAAATGGCTTCCAACACTCTACTCAGCAAACTGGATGCAGTCTATCACAGTGCCATCCGTTTTGTCACTAAAGCACCTTATACTACCCACCACTGCGACTTGTATGCTCTAGTCGGCTGGCCCTCGCTACATATTCGTCGCCAGACCCACTGGCTCCAGGTCATCTACAAGTCTATGCTAGGTAAAGCTCCGCCTTATCTCAGCTCACTGGTCACGATGGCAACACCCATCCGTAGCACGCGCTCCAGCAGGTGTATCTCACTGATCATCCCTAAAGCCAACACCTCATTTGGCCGCCTTTCGTTCCAGTACTCTGCTGCCTGTGACTGGAACGAATTGCAAAAATCGCTGAAGTTGGAGACTTTCATCTCCCTCACCAACTTCAAACATCAGCTATCTGAGCAGCTAACCGATCGCTGCAGCTGTACATAGTCTATTGGTAAATAGCCCACCCTTTTCACCTACCTCATCCCCGTACTGTTTTTATTTATTTACTTTTCTGCTCTTCTGCACACCAATATCTCTACCTGTACATGACCATCTGATCTTTTATCACTCCAGTGTTAATCTGCAAAATTGTAATTATTTGCCTACCTCCTCATGCCTTTTGCACACATTGTATATAGACCCCCCCTTCGTTTTCTACTGTGTTATTGACTTGTTAATTGTTTACTCCATGTGTAACTCTTTGTTGTATGCTCACACTGCTATGCTTTATCTTGGCCAGGTCGCAGTTGCAAATGAGAACTTGTTCTCAACTAGCCTACCTGGTTAAATAAAGGTGAAATAAAAATAAAAATAAATAAATAAAAAAGATGGTGAGGAAACCAGCAGGGTGTTGAGTAGATGGTGAGGAAACCAGCAGGGTGTAGAGTAGATGGTGAGGAAACCAGCAGGGTGTTGAGTAGATGGTGAGGAAACCAGCAGGGTGTTGAGTAGATGGTGAGGAAACCAGCAGGGTGTTGAGTAGATGGTGAGGAAACCAGCAGGGTGTTGAGTAGATGGTGAGGAAACCAGCAGGGTGTTGAGTAGATGATGAGGAAACCAGCAGGGTGTTGAGTAGATGATGAGGAAACCAGCAGGGTGTTGAGTAGATGGTGAGGAAACCAGCAGGGTGTTGAGTAGATGGTGAGGAAACCAGCAGGGTGTTGAGTAGATGATGAGGAAACCAGCAGGGTTTTGAGTAGATGATGAGGAAACCAGCAGGGTGTTGAGTAGATGGTGAGGAAACCAGCAGGGTGTCGAGTAGATGGTGAGGAAACCAGCAGGGTGTCGAGTAGATGATGAGGAAACCAGCAGGGTGTCGAGTAGATGATGAGGAAACCAGCAGGGTGTCGAGTAGACGGTGAGGAAACCAGCAGGGTGTCGAGTAGACGATGAGGAAACCAACAGGGTGTTGAGTAGACGATGAGGAAACCAGCAGGGTGTTGAGTAGAAGATGAGGAAACCAACAGGGTGTTGAGTAGATGGTGAGGAAACCAGCAGGGTGTTGAGTAGATGATGGGGAAACCAACAGGGTGTTGAGTAGATGATGATGAAACCAGCAGGGTGTTGAGTAGATGGTGAGGAAACCAGCAGGGTGTTGAGTAGATGAGGAAACCAGCAGGGTGTTGAGTAGATGGTAAGGAAACCAGCAGGGTGTTCAGTAGATGATGAGGAAACCAGCAGGGTGTTGAGTAGATTATGAGGAAACCAGCAGGGTGTTGAGTAGATGGTGAGGAAACCAGCAGGGTGTTGAGTAGATGGTAAGGAAACCAGCAGGGTGTTGAGTAGAAGGTAAGGAAACCAGCAGGGTGTTGATTAGATGATGAGGAAACCAGCAGGGTGTTGAGTAGATGGTGAGGAAACCAGCAGGGTGTTGAGTAGATGGTGAGGAAACCAGCAGGGTGTTGAGTAGATGATGAGGAAACCAGCAGGGTGTTGAGTAGATGATGAGGAAACCAGCAGGGTGTTGAGTAGATGAGGAAACCAACAGGGTGTTGAGTTGATGATGAGGAAACCAGCAGGGTGTCGAGTAGATGAGGAAACCAGCAGGGTGTCGAGTAGATGAGGAAACCAGCAGGGTGTTGAGTAGATGATGAGGAAGCCAAAAGGGTGTTGAGTAGATGATGAGGAAACCAGCAGGGTGTTGAGTAGATGAGGAAACCAGCAGGCTGTTGAGTAGATGAGGAAATCAGCAGGGTGTTGAGTAGATGATGAGGAAACCAGCAGGGTGTTGAGTAGATGAGGAAATCAGCAGGGTGTTGAGTAGATGATGAGGAAACCAACAGGGTGTTGAGTAGATTATGAGGAAACCAACAGGGTGTTGAGTAGATGATGAGGAAACAAGCAGGGTGTTGAGTAGATGATGAGGAAACCAGCAGGGTGTTGAGTAGATGATGAGGAAACCAACAGGGTGTCCAGTAGATGATGAGGAAACCAGCAGGGTGTTGAGTAGATGATGAGGAAACCAGCAGGGTGTTGAGTAGATGAGGAAACCAGCAAGGTGTCGAGTAGATGATGAGGAAACCAACAGGGTGTTGAGTAGATGATGAGGAAACCAGCAGGGTGTTGAGTAGATGATGGGGAAACCAACAGGGTGTTGAGTAGATGATGATGAAACCAGCAGGGTGTTGAGTAGATGGTGAGGAAACCAGCAGGGTGTTGTGTAGATGAGGAAACCAGCAGGGTGTTGAGTAGATGGTAAGGAAACCAGCAGGGTGTTGAGTAGATGATGAGGAAACCAGCAGGGTGTTGAGTAGATTATGAGGAAACCAGCAGGGTGTTGAGTAGATGGTAAGGAAACCAGCAGGGTGTTGAGTAGATGATGAGGAAACCAGCAGGGTGTTGAGTAGATTATGAGGAAACCAGCAGGGTGTTGAGTAGATGGTGAGGAAACCAGCAGGGTGTTGAGTAGATGATGAGGAAACCAGCAGGGTGTTGAGTAGATGATGAGGAAACCAGCAAGGTGTTGAGTAGATTATGAGGAAACCAACAGGGTGTTGAGTAGATGATGAGGAAACAAGCAGGGTGTTGAGTAGATGATGAGGAAACCAGCAGGGTGTTGAGTAGATGACGAGGAAACCAACAGGGTGTCCAGTAGATGATGAGGAAACCAGCAGGGTGTTGAGTAGATGATGAGGAAACCAGCAGGGTGTTGAGTAGATGAGGAAACCAGCAAGGTGTCGAGTAGATGATGAGGAAACCAACAGGGTGTTGAGTAGATGATGAGGAAACCAGCAGGGTGTTGAGTAGATGATGGGGAAACCAACAGGGTGTTGAGTAGATGATGATGAAACCAGCAGGGTGTTGAGTAGATGGTGAGGAAACCAGCAGGGTGTTGTGTAGATGAGGAAACCAGCAGGGTGTTGAGTAGATGGTAAGGAAACCAGCAGGGTGTTGAGTAGATGATGAGGAAACCAGCAGGGTGTTGAGTAGATTATGAGGAAACCAGCAGGGTGTTGAGTAGATGGTAAGGAAACCAGCAGGGTGTTGAGTAGATGATGAGGAAACCAGCAGGGTGTTGAGTAGATTATGAGGAAACCAGCAGGGTGTTGAGTAGATGGTGAGGAAACCAGCAGGGTGTTGAGTAGATGATGAGGAAACCAGCAGGGTGTTGAGTAGATGATGAGGAAACCAGCAAGGTGTTGAGTAGATGAGGAAACCAACAGGGTGTTGAGTAGATGATGAGGAAACCAGCAGGGTGTCGAGTAGATGAGGAAACCAGCAGGGTGTTGAGTAGATGAGGAAACCAGCAGGGTGTTGAGTAGATGATGAGGAAGCCAGCAGGCTGTTGAGTAGATGATGAGGAAACCAGCAGGGTGTTGAGTAGATGAGGAAACCAGCAGGCTGTTGAGTAGATCAGGAAATCAGCAGGGTGTTGAGTAGATGATGAGGAAACCAACAGGGTGTTGAGTAGATTATGAGGAAACCAACAGGGTGTTGAGTAGATGATGAGGAAACCAGCAGGGTGTTGAGTAGATGATGAGGAAACCAGCAGGGTGTTGAGTAGATGATGAGGAAACCAACAGGGTGTCGAGTAGATGATGAGGAAACCAGCAGGGTGTTGAGTAGATGATGAGGAAACCAGCAGGGTGTTGAGTAGATGAGGAAACCAGCAAGGTGTCGAGTAGATGATGAGGAAACCAACAGGGTGTCGAGTAGATGATGAGGAAACCAGCAGGGTGTCGAGTAGACGGTGAGGAAACCAGCAGGGTGTCGAGTAGACGATGAGGAAACCAGCAGGGTGTTGAGTAGATGGTGAGGAAACCAGCAGGGTGTTGAGTAGATGAGGAAACCAGCAGGGTGTTGAGTAGATGGTGAGGAAACCAGCAGGGTGTTGAGTAGATGGTGAGGAAACCAGCAGGGTGTTGAGTAGATGGTAAGGAAACCAGCAGGGTGTTGAGTAGAAGGTAAGGAAACCAGCAGGGTGTTGAGTAGATGATGAGGAAACCAGCAGGGTGTTGAGTAGATGATGAGGAAACCAGCAAGGTGTCGAGTAGATGAGGAAACCAGCAGGGTGTTGAGTAGATGATGAGGAAACCAGCAGGGTGTTGAGTAGATGATGAGGAAGCCAAAAGGGTGTTGAGTAGATGATGAGGAAACCAACAGGGTGTGGAGTAGATGGTGAGGAAACCAGCAGGGTGTCGAGTAGATGGTGAGGAAACCAACAGGGTGTCGAGTAGATGATGAGGAAACCAGCAGGGTGTTGAGTAGATGATGAGGAAACCAGCAGGGTGTTGAGTAGATGAGGAAAACAGCAAGGTGTCGAGTAGATGATGAGGAAACCAACAGGGTGTCGAGTAGATGGTGAGGAAACCAGCAGGGTGTCGAGTAGACGGTGAGGAAACCAGCAGGGTGTTGAGTAGATGAGGAAACCAGCAGGGTGTTGAGTAGATGGTAAGGAAACCAGCAGGGTGTTGAGTAGAAGGTAAGGAAACCAGCAGGGTGTTGAGTAGATGGTGAGGAAACCAGCAGGGTGTTGAGTAGATGATGAGGAAACCAGCAAGGTGTCGAGTAGATGATGAGGAAACCAGCAAGGTGTTGAGTAGATGATGAGGAAACCAACAGGGTGTCGAGTAGACGATGAGGAAACCAGCAGGGTGTCGAGTAGACGGTGAGGAAACCAGCAGGGTGTCAAGTAGACGGTGAGGAAACCAACAAGGTGTCGAGTAGACGATGAGGAAACCAACAGGGTGTTGAGTAGACGATGAGGAAACCAACAGGGTGTTGAGTAGATGATGAGGAAACCAGCAGGGTGTTGAGTAGACGATGAGGAAACCAGCAGGGTGTTGAGTAGACGATGAGGAAACCAACAGGGTGTCGAGTAGATGATGAGGAAACCAGCAGGGTGTCGAGTAGACGGTGAGGAAACCAGCAGGGTGTTGAGTAGATGAGGAAACCAGCAGGGTGTTGAGTAGATGGTAAGGAAACCAGCAGGGTGTTGAGTAGAAGGTAAGGAAACCAGCAGGGTGTTGAGTAGATGGTGAGGAAACCAGCAGGGTGTTGAGTAGATGATGAGGAAACCAGCAAGGTGTCGAGTAGATGATGAGGAAACCAGCAAGGTGTCGAGTAGATGATGAGGAAACCAACAGGGTGTCGAGTAGACGATGACGAAACCAGCAGGGTGTCGAGTAGACGGTGAGGAAACCAGCAGGGTGTCGAGTAGACGGTGAGGAAACCAACAGGGTGTCGAGTAGACGATGAGGAAACCAACAGGGTGTTGAGTAGACGATGAGGAAACCAACAGGGTGTTGAGTAGATGATGAGGAAACCAGCAGGGTGTTGAGTAGACGATGAGGAAACCAGCAGGGTGTTGAGTAGACGATGAGGAAACCCGCAGGGTGTTTAGTAGACGATGAGGAAACCAGCAGGGTGTTGAGTAGACGATGAGGAAACCAGCAGGGTGTTGAGTAGATGATGAGGAAACCAGCAGGGTGTTGAGTAGATGATGAGGAAACCAGCAGGGTGTTGAGTAGATGATGGGGAAACCAACAGGGTGTTGAGTAGATGATGATGAAACCAGCAGGGTGTTGAGTAGATGGTGAGGAAACCAGCAGGGTGTTGAGTAGATGAGGAAACCAGCAGGGTGTTGAGTAGATGGTAAGGAAACCAGCAGGGTGTTGAGTAGATTATGAGGAAACCAGCAGGGTGTTGAGTAGATGGTGAGGAAACCAGCAGGGTGTTGAGTAGATGGTAAGGAAACCAGCAGGGTGTTGAGTAGATGAGGAAACCAGCAAGATGTCGAGTAGATGATGAGGAAACCAACAGGGTGTCGAGTAGATGATGAGGAAACCAGCAGGGTGTCGAGTAGATGATGAGGAAACCAGCAGGGTGTTGAGTAGATGATGAGGAAACCAGCAGGGTGTTGAGTAGATGATGAGGAAACCAGCAGGGTGTTGAGTAGATGATGTGAGGAAACCAACAGGGTGTGGAGTAGATGATGAGGAAACCAACAGGGTGTGGAGTAGATGATGAGGAAACCAACAGGGTGTGGAGTAGATGATGAGGAAACCAGCAGGGTGTCGAGTAGATGATGAGGAAACCAACAGGGTGTCGAGTAGATGATGAGGAAACCAGCAGGGTGTCGAGTAGATGATGAGGAAACCAGCAGGGTGTTGAGTAGATGAGGAAACCAGCAAGGTGTCGAGTAGATGATGAGGAAACCAACAGGGTGTCGAGTAGATGATGAGGAAACCAGCAGGGTGTCGAGTAGATGATGAGGAAACCAACAGGGTGTCGAGTAGATGATGAGGAAACCAGCAGGGTGTCGAGTAGATGATGAGGAAACCAGCAGGGTGTTGAGTAGATGAGGAAACCAGCAAGGTGTCGAGTAGATGATGAGGAAACCAACAGGGTGTCGAGTAGATGATGAGGAAACCAACAGGGTGTCGAGTAGATGATGAGGAAACCAGCAGGGTGTCGAGTAGATGATGAGGAAACCAGCAGGGTGTTGAGTAGATGATGAGGAAACCAGCAAGGTGTTGAGTAGATGAGGAAACCAACAGGGTGTCGAGTAGATGATGAGGAAACCAACAGGGTGTCGAGTAGATGATGAGGAAACCAGCAGGGTGTCGAGTAGATGATGAGGAAACCAGCAGGGTGTTGAGTAGATGAGGAAACCAGCAAGGTGTCGAGTAGATGATGAGGAAACCAACAGGGTGTCGAGTAGATGATGAGGAAACCAGCAGGGTGTTGAGTAGATGATGAGGAAACCAGCAGGGTGTTGAGTAGATGATGAGGAAGCCAAAAGGGTGTTGAGTAGATGATGAGGAAACCAGCAGGGTGTTGAGTAGATGAGGAAACCAGCAGGGTGTTGAGTAGATGAGGAAATCAGCAGGGTGTTGAGTAGATGATGAGGAAACCAACAGGGTGTTGAGTAGATGATGAGGAAACCAACAGGGTGTTGAGTAGATTATGAGGAAACCAGCAGGGTGTTGAGTAGATGATGAGGAAACCAACAGGGTGTTGAGTAGATGATGAGGAAACCAACAGGGTGTGGAGTAGATGATGAGGAAACCAGCAGGGTGTCGAGTAGATGGTGAGGAAACCAACAGGGTGTCGAGTAGATGATGAGGAAACCAGCAGGGTGTTGAGTAGATGATGAGGAAACCAGCAGGGTGTTGAGTAGATGAGGAAAACAGCAAGGTGTCGAGTAGATGATGAGGAAACCAACAGGGTGTCGAGTAGATGGTGAGGAAACCAGCAGGGTGTCGAGTAGACGGTGAGGAAACCAGCAGGGTGTTGAGTAGATGAGGAAACCAGCAGGGTGTTGAGTAGATGGTAAGGAAACCAGCAGGGTGTTGAGTAGAAGGTAAGGAAACCAGCAGGGTGTTGAGTAGATGGTGAGGAAACCAGCAGGGTGTTGAGTAGATGGTAAGGAAACCAGCAGGGTGTTGAGTAGATGAGGAAACCAGCAAGATGTCGAGTAGATGATGAGGAAACCAACAGGGTGTCGAGTAGATGATGAGGAAACCAGCAGGGTGTCGAGTAGATGATGAGGAAACCAGCAGGGTGTTGAGTAGATGATGAGGAAACCAGCAGGGTGTTGAGTAGATGATGAGGAAACCAGCAGGGTGTTGAGTAGATGATGTGAGGAAACCAACAGGGTGTGGAGTAGATGATGAGGAAACCAACAGGGTGTGGAGTAGATGATGAGGAAACCAACAGGGTGTGGAGTAGATGATGAGGAAACCAGCAGGGTGTCGAGTAGATGATGAGGAAACCAACAGGGTGTCGTGTAGATGATGAGGAAACCAGCAGGGTGTCGAGTAGATGATGAGGAAACCAGCAGGGTGTTGAGTAGATGAGGAAACCAGCAAGGTGTCGAGTAGATGATGAGGAAACCAACAGGGTGTCGAGTAGATGATGAGGAAACCAGCAGGGTGTCGAGTAGATGATGAGGAAACCAACAGGGTGTCGAGTAGATGATGAGGAAACCAGCAGGGTGTCGAGTAGATGATGAGGAAACCAGCAGGGTGTTGAGTAGATGAGGAAACCAGCAAGGTGTCGAGTAGATGATGAGGAAACCAACAGGGTGTCGAGTAGATGATGAGGAAACCAACAGGGTGTCGAGTAGATGATGAGGAAACCAGCAGGGTGTCGAGTAGATGATGAGGAAACCAGCAGGGTGTTGAGTAGATGATGAGGAAACCAGCAAGGTGTTGAGTAGATGAGGAAACCAACAGGGTGTCGAGTAGATGATGAGGAAACCAACAGGGTGTCGAGTAGATGATGAGGAAACCAGCAGGGTGTCGAGTAGATGATGAGGAAACCAGCAGGGTGTTGAGTAGATGAGGAAACCAGCAAGGTGTCGAGTAGATGATGAGGAAACCAACAGGGTGTCGAGTAGATGATGAGGAAACCAGCAGGGTGTTGAGTAGATGATGAGGAAACCAGCAGGGTGTTGAGTAGATGATGAGGAAGCCAAAAGGGTGTTGAGTAGATGATGAGGAAACCAGCAGGGTGTTGAGTAGATGAGGAAACCAGCAGGGTGTTGAGTAGATGAGGAAATCAGCAGGGTGTTGAGTAGATGATGAGGAAACCAACAGGGTGTTGAGTAGATGATGAGGAAACCAACAGGGTGTTGAGTAGATTATGAGGAAACCAGCAGGGTGTTGAGTAGATGATGAGGAAACCAACAGGGTGTTGAGTAGATGATGAGGAAACCAACAGGGTGTGGAGTAGATGATGAGGAAACCAGCAGGGTGTCGAGTAGATGGTGAGGAAACCAACAGGGTGTCGAGTAGATGATGAGGAAACCAGCAGGGTGTTGAGTAGATGATGAGGAAACCAGCAGGGTGTTGAGTAGATGAGGAAAACAGCAAGGTGTCGAGTAGATGATGAGGAAACCAACAGGGTGTCGAGTAGATGGTGAGGAAACCAGCAGGGTGTCGAGTAGACGGTGAGGAAACCAGCAGGGTGTTGAGTAGATGAGGAAACCAGCAGGGTGTTGAGTAGATGGTAAGGAAACCAGCAGGGTGTTGAGTAGAAGGTAAGGAAACCAGCAGGGTGTTGAGTAGATGGTGAGGAAACCAGCAGGGTGTTGAGTAGATGATGAGGAAACCAGCAAGGTGTCGAGTAGATGATGAGGAAACCAGCAAGGTGTTGAGTAGATGATGAGGAAACCAACAGGGTGTCGAGTAGACGATGAGGAAACCAGCAGGGTGTCGAGTAGACGGTGAGGAAACCAGCAGGGTGTCAAGTAGACGGTGAGGAAACCAACAAGGTGTCGAGTAGACGATGAGGAAACCAACAGGGTGTTGAGTAGACGATGAGGAAACCAACAGGGTGTTGAGTAGATGATGAGGAAACCAGCAGGGTGTTGAGTAGACGATGAGGAAACCAGCAGGGTGTTGAGTAGACGATGAGGAAACCAACAGGGTGTCGAGTAGATGATGAGGAAACCAGCAGGGTGTCGAGTAGACGGTGAGGAAACCAGCAGGGTGTTGAGTAGATGAGGAAACCAGCAGGGTGTTGAGTAGATGGTAAGGAAACCAGCAGGGTGTTGAGTAGAAGGTAAGGAAACCAGCAGGGTGTTGAGTAGATGGTGAGGAAACCAGCAGGGTGTTGAGTAGATGATGAGGAAACCAGCAAGGTGTCGAGTAGATGATGAGGAAACCAGCAAGGTGTCGAGTAGATGATGAGGAAACCAACAGGGTGTCGAGTAGACGATGACGAAACCAGCAGGGTGTCGAGTAGACGGTGAGGAAACCAGCAGGGTGTCGAGTAGACGGTGAGGAAACCAACAGGGTGTCGAGTAGACGATGAGGAAACCAACAGGGTGTTGAGTAGACGATGAGGAAACCAACAGGGTGTTGAGTAGATGATGAGGAAACCAGCAGGGTGTTGAGTAGACGATGAGGAAACCAGCAGGGTGTTGAGTAGACGATGAGGAAACCCGCAGGGTGTTTAGTAGACGATGAGGAAACCAGCAGGGTGTTGAGTAGACGATGAGGAAACCAGCAGGGTGTTGAGTAGATGATGAGGAAACCAGCAGGGTGTTGAGTAGATGATGAGGAAACCAACAGGGTGTCGAGTAGATGATGAGGAAACCAGCAGGGTGTCGAGTAGATGATGAGGAAACCAGCAGGGCGTTGAGTAGATGAGGAAACCAGCAAGGTGTCGAGTAGATGATGAGGAAACCAACAGGGTGTCGAGTAGATGATGAGGAAACCAGCAGGGTGTCGAGTAGATGATGAGGAAACCAGCAGGGTGTCGAGTAGACGATGAGGAAGCCAAAAGGGTGTTGAGTAGATGATGAGGAAACCAGCAGGGTGTTGAGTAGACGATGAGGAAACCAGCAGGGTGTTGAGTAGACGATGAGGAAACCAGCAGGGTGTTGAGTAGACGATGAGGAAACCAACAGGGTGTTGAGTAGATGATGAGGAAACCAACAGGGTGTTGAGTAGATGATGAGGAAACCAGCAGGGTGTTGAGTAGATGATGAGGAAACCAACAGGGTGTTGAGTAGACGATGAGGAAACCAGCGGGGTGTTGAGTAGACGATGAGGAAACCAGCGGGGTGTTGAGTAGACGATGAGGAAACCAGCGGGGTGTTGAGTAGACGATGAGGAAACCAGCGGGGTGTTGAGTAGACGATGAGGAAACCAGCGGGGTGTTGAGTAGACGATGAGGAAACCAGCGGGGTGTTGAGTAGACGATGAGGAAACCAGCGGGGTGTTGAGTAGACGATGAGGAAACCAGTGGGGTGTTGAGTAGATGATGAGGAAACCAGCGGGGTGTCGAGTAGATGAGGAAACCAGCAGGGTGTTGAGTAGATGATGAGGAAACCAGCAGGGTGTTGAGTAGATGATGAGGAAGCCAAAAGGGTGTTGAGTAGATGATGAGGAAACCAGCAGGGTGTTGAGTAGATGAGGAAACCAGCAGGGTTTTGAGTAGATGAGGAAATCAGCAGGGTGTTGAGTAGATGATGAGGAAACCAACAGGGTGTTGAGTAGATGATGAGGAAACCAACAGGGTGTTGAGTAGATGATGAGGAAACCAGCAGGGTGTTGAGTAGATGATGAGGAAACCAACAGGGTGTTGAGTAGATGATGAGGAAACCAACAGGGTGTGGAGTAGATGATGAGGAAACCAGCAGGGTGTTGAGTAGATGATGAGGAAACCAACAGGGTGTTGAGTAGATGATGAGGAAACCAGCAGGGTGTTGAGTAGATGATGAGGAAACCAGCAGGGTGTTGAGTAGATGATGAGGAAACCAACAGGGTGTGGAGTAGATGATGAGGAAACCAACAGGGTGTGGAGTAGATGATGAGGAAACCAACAGGGTGTGGAGTAGATGATGAGGAAACCAGCAGGGTGTCGAGTAGATGATGAGGAAACCAACAGGGTGTCGAGTAGATGATGAGGAAACCAGCAAGGTGTCGAGTAGATGATGAGGAAACCAGCAAGGTGTCGAGTAGATGATGAGGAAACCAGCAGGGTATTGAGTAGATGATGAGGAAACCAGCAGGGTGTTGAGTAGATGAGGAAACCAGCAGGCTGTTGAGTAGATGAGGAAATCAGCAGGCTGTTGAGTAGATGAGGAAATCAGCAGGGTGTTGAGTAGATGATGAGGAAACCAGCAGGGTGTTGAGTAGATGATGAGGAAACCAGCAGGGTGTTGAGTAGATGATGAGGAAACCAGCAGGGTGTCGAGTAGATGGTGAGGAAACCAACAGGGTGTCGAGTAGATTTTTATTTATTTATTTTTTTTTTTTATTTTACCTTTATTTAACCAGGTAGGCAAGTTGAGAACAAGTTCTCATTTACAATTGCGACCTGGCCAAGATAAAGCAAAGCAGTTCGACAGATAAAACGACACAGAGTTACACATGGAGTAAAAACAAACATACAGTCAATAATGCAGTATAAACAAGTCTATATACAATGTGAGCAAATGAGGTGAGAAGGGAGGTAAAGGCAAAAAAGGCCATGATGGCAAAGTAAATACAATATAGCAAGTAAAATACTGGAATGGTAGTTTTGCAATGGAAGAATGTGCAAAGTAGAAATAAAAAAAAAATAATGGGGTGCAAAGGAGCAAAATAAATAAATAAATAAAAATTAAATACAGTTGGGAAAGAGGTAGTTGTTTGGGCTAAATTTTAGGTGGGCTATGTACAGGTGCAGTAATCTGTGAGCTGCTCTGACAGTTGGTGCTTAAAGCTAGTGAGGGAGATAAGTGTTTCCAGTTTCAGAGATTTTTGTAGTTCGTTCCAGTCATTGGCAGCAGAGAACTGGAAGGAGAGGCGGCCAAAGAAAGAATTGGTCTTGGGGGTGACTAGAGAGATATACCTGCTGGAGCGTGTGCTACAGGTGGGAGATGCTATGGTGACCAGCGAGCTGAGATAAGGGGGGACTTTACCTAGCAGGGTCTTGTAGATGACATGGAGCCAGTGGGTTTGGCGACGAGTATGAAGCGAGGGCCAGCCAACGAGAGCGTACAGGTCGCAATGGTGGGTAGTATATGGGGCTTTGGTGATAAAACGGATTGCACTGTGATAGACTGCATCCAATTTGTTGAGTAGGGTATTGGAGGCTATTTTGTAAATGACATCGCCAAAGTCGAGGATTGGTAGGATGGTCAGTTTTACAAGGGTATGTTTGGCAGCATGAGTGAAGGATGCTTTGTTGCGAAATAGGAAGCCAATTCTAGATTTAACTTTGGATTGGAGATGTTTGATATGGGTCTGGAAGGAGAGTTTACAGTCTAACCAGACACCTAAGTATTTGTAGTTGTCCACGTATTCTAAGTCAGAGCCGTCCAGAGTAGTGATGTTGGACAGGCGGGTAGGTGCAGGTAGCGATCGGTTGAAGAGCATGCATTTAGTTTTACTTGTATTTAAGAGCAATTGGAGGCCACGGAAGGAGAGTTGTATGGCATTGAAGCTTGCCTGGAGGGTTGTTAACACAGTGTCCAAAGAAGGGCCGGAAGTATACAGAATGGTGTCGTCTGCGTAGAGGTGGATCAGGGACTCACCAGCAGCAAGAGCGACCTCATTGATGTATACAGAGAAGAGAGTCGGTCCAAGAATTGAACCCTGTGGCACCCCCATAGAGACTGCCAGAGGTCCGGACAGCAGACCCTCCGACTTGACACACTGAACTCTATCAGAGAAGTAGTTGGTGAACCAGGCGAGGCAATCATTTGAGAAACCAAGGCTGTCGAGTCTGCCGATGAGGATATGGTGATTGACAGAGTCGAAAGCCTTGGCCAGATCAATGAATACGGCTGCACAGTAATGTTTCTTATCGATGGCGGTTAAGATATCGTTTAGGACCTTGAGCGTGGCTGAGGTGCACCCATGACCAGCTCTGAAACCAGATTGCATAGCAGAGAAGGTATGGTGAGATTCGAAATGGTCGGTAATCTGTTTGTTGACTTGGCTTTCGAAGACCTTAGAAAGGCACGGTAGGATAGATATAGGTCTGTAGCAGTTTGGGTCAAGAGTGTCCCCCCCTTTGAAGAGGGGGATGACCGCAGCTGCTTTCCAATCTTTGGGAATCTCAGACGACACGAAAGAGAGGTTGAACAGGCTAGTAATAGGGGTGGCAACAATTTCGGCAGATAATTTTAGAAAGAAAGGGTCCAGATTGTCTAGCCCGGCTGATTTGTAGGGGTCCAGATTTTGCAGCTCTTTCAGAACATCAGCTGAATGGATTTGGGAGAAGGAGAAATGGGGAAGGCTTGGGCGAGTTGCTGTTGGGGGTGCAGTGCTGTTGTCCGGGGTAGGAGTAGCCAGGTGGAAAGCATGGCCAGCCGTAGAAAAATGCTTATTGAAATTCTCAATTATGGTGGATTTATCAGTGGTGACAGTGTTTCCTATCTTCAGTGCAGTGGGCAGCTGGGAGGAGGTGTTCTTATTCTCCATGGACTTTACAGTGTCCCAGAACTTTTTTGAGTTAGTGTTGCAGGAAGCAAATTTCTGCTTGAAAAAGCTAGCCTTGGCTTTTCTAACTGCCTGTGTATAATGATTTCTAGCTTCCCTGAACAGCTGCATATCACGGGGGCTGTTCGATGCTAATGCAGAACGCCATAGGATGTTTTTGTGTTGGTTAAGGGCAGTCAGGTCTGGGGAGAACCAAGGGCTATATCTGTTCCTGGTTCTAAATTTCTTGAATGGGGCATGTTTATTTAAGATGGTTAGGAAGGCATTTTTAAAAAATATCCAGGCATCCTCTACTGACGGGATGAGATCAATATCCTTCCAGGATACCCCGGCCAGGTCGATTAGAAAGGCCTGCTCGCAGAAGTGTTTCAGGGAGCGTTTTACAGTGATGAGTGGAGGTCGTTTGACCGCTGACCCATTACGGATGCAGGCAATGAGGCAGTGATCGCTGAGATCTTGGTTGAAGACAGCAGAGGTGTATTTAGAGGGGAAGTTGGTTAGGATGATATCTATGAGGGTGCCCGTGTTTAAGGTTTTGGGGAGGTACCTGGTAGGTTCATTGATTATTTGTGTGAGATTGAGGGCATCAAGTTTAGATTGTAGGATGGCTGGGGTGTTAAGCATGTTCCAGTTTAGGTCGCCTAGCAGCACGAACTCTGAAGATAGATGGGGGGCAATCAGTTCACATATGGTGTCCAGAGCACAGCTGGGGGCAGAGGGTGGTCTATAGCAGGCGGCAACGGTGAGAGACTTGTTTTTAGAGAGGTGGATTTTTAAAAGTAGAAGTTCAAATTGTTTGGGTACAGACCTGGATAGTAGGACAGAACTCTGCAGGCTATCTTTGCAGTAGATTGCAACACCGCCCCCTTTGGCAGTTCTATCTTGTCTGAAAATGTTGTAGTTTGGAATTAAAACTTCAGAATTTTTGGTGGTCTTCCTAAGCCAGGATTCAGACACAGCTAGAACATCCGGGTTGGCAGAGTGTGCTAAAGCAGTGAATAGAACAAACTTAGGGAGGAGGCTTCTAATGTTAACATGCATGAAACCAAGGCTATTACGGTTACAGAAGTCGTCAAAAGAGAGCGCCTGGGGAATAGGAGTGGAGCTAGGCACTGCAGGGCCTGGATTCACCTCTACATCGCCAGAGGAACATAGGAGGAGTAGAATAAGGGTACGGCTAAAAGCTATGAGAATTGGTCGTCTAGAACGTCTGGAACATAGAGTAAAAGGAGGTTTCTGGGGGCGATAAAATAGCATCAAGGTATAATGTACAGACAAATGTATGGCAGGATGTGAATACAGTGGAGGTAAACCTAGGTATTGAGTGATGAAGAGAGAGATATTGTCTCTAGAAACATCGTTGAAACCAGGAGATGTCATTGCATGTGTGGGTGGTGGAACTAATAGGTTGGATAAGGTATAGTGAGCAGGACTAGAGGCTCTACAGTGAAATAAGCCAATAAACACTAACCAGAACAGAAATGGACAAGACATATTGACATTAAGGATAGGCATGCTTAGTCGAGTGATCAAAAGGGTCCGGTGAGTGGAGAGGTTGGTTGGTGATTTAGACAGCTAGCCAGGGCATCGGTAGCAAGCTAGCATAGGATGGAGGTCTGTTAGCCACCCCTTACGTTCCGTCAGTAGATTAGTGGGGTTCCGTGTGGTAGAGGGGATTAATCCAAATCACACAACAACAACAAAAATAAAAACAATAGATATAGATTATAGAGGCCCAAGAAGAAAATATAATAATAATAATTTAAAAAATAATTAAAAAAAATAATAATAAAAAAAATTGTCCGATTGTCTATTCAGATAGCAGCCGGTAAGACAGCTAACGGTTAGCAGGCCGCAGATGGGCGTTCAGGTAACGTCGCGACGGAGGAGCCGGCCGAATAACTCCTTCGGGTAGATAACGTCGGCAGTCCAGTTGTGAAGGCCCGGTGGGGCTCCGCGAAGGCAGTAAAACGGGTCCGGATAGGTGACTGCAGCCCAGGTGTGATTGATGGAACTCAGGAGTGATTGACGGAGCTTGCTAGCTCCGATGGTCACACGGATAGCAGCTAGCTAGCTGTGAGATCCGGGTATGAATGATGAGGAATGAGCTGATGATGAGGAAACCAGCAGGGTGTTGAGTAGATGATGAGGAAACCAGCAGGGTGTTGAGTAGATGATGAGGAAACCAGCAGGGTGTTGAGTAGATGATGAGGAAACCAGCAAGGTGTCGAGTAGATGAGGAAACCAGCAGGGTGTTGAGTAGATGATGAGGAAACCAGCAGGGTGTTGAGTAGATGATGAGGAAACCAACAGGGTGTTGAGTAGATGATGAGGAAACCAGCAGGGTGTTGAGTAGATGATGAGGAAACCAGCAGGGTGTTGAGTAGATGATGAGGAAACCAACAGGGTGTGGAGTAGATGATGAGGAAACCAACAGGGTGTGGAGTAGATGATGAGGAAACCAGCAGGGTGTTGAGTAGATGATGAGGAAACCAACAGGGTGTTGAGTAGATGATGAGGAAACCAGCAGGGTGTTGAGTAGATGATGAGGAAACCAGCAGGGTGTTGAGTAGATGATGAGGAAACCAACAGGGTGTGGAGTAGATGATGAGGAAACCAACAGGGTGTGGAGTAGATGATGAGGAAACCAGCAGGGTGTCGAGTAGATGATGAGGAAACCAACAGGGTGTCGAGTAGATGATGAGGAAACCAGCAAGGTGTCGAGTAGATGATGAGGAAACCAGCAAGGTGTCGAGTAGATGATGAGGAAACCAGCAGGGTATTGAGTAGATGATGAGGAAACCAGCAGGGTGTTGAGTAGATGAGGAAACCAGCAGGCTGTTGAGTAGATGAGGAAATCAGCAGGCTGTTGAGTAGATGAGGAAATCAGCAGGGTGTTGAGTAGATGATGAGGAAACCAGCAGGGTGTTGAGTAGATGATGAGGAAACCAGCAGGGTGTTGAGTAGATGATGAGGAAACCAGCAGGGTGTCGAGTAGATGGTGAGGAAACCAACAGGGTGTCGAGTAGATGATGAGGAAACCAGCAGGGTGTTGAGTAGATGATGAGGAAACCAGCAGGGTGTTGAGTAGATGATGAGGAAACCAGCAGGGTGTTGAGTAGATGATGAGGAAACCAGCAGGGTGTTGAGTAGATGATGAGGAAACCAGCAAGGTGTCGAGTAGATGAGGAAACCAGCAGGGTGTTGAGTAGATGATGAGGAAACCAGCAGGGTGTTGAGTAGATGATGAGGAAACCAGCAAGGTGTCGAGTAGATGAGGAAACCAGCAGGGTGTTGAGTAGATGATGAGGAAACCAGCAGGGTGTTGAGTAGATGATGAGGAAGCCAAAAGGGTGTTGAGTAGATGATGAGGAAACCAACAGGGTGTGGAGTAGATGATGAGGAAACCAGCAGGGTGTCGAGTAGATGGTGAGGAAACCAACAGGATGTCGAGTAGATGATGAGGAAACCAGCAGGGTGTTGAGTAGATGATGAGGAAACCAGCAGTGTGTTGAGTAGATGAGGAGAACAGCAAGGTGTCGAGTAGATGATGAGGAAACCAACAGGGTGTCGAGTAGATGATGAGGAAACCAGCAGGGTGTCGAGTAGACGGTGAGGAAACCAGCAGGGTGTTGAGTAGATGAGGAAACCAGCAGGGTGTTGAGTAGATGGTAAGGAAACGAGCAGGGTGTTGAGTAGATGAGGAAACCAGCAGGGTGTTGAGTAGATTATGAGGAAACCAGCAGGGTGTTGAGTAGATGGTAAGGAAACCAGCAGGGTGTTGAGTAGAAGGTAAGGAAACCAGCAGTGTGTTGAGTAGATGGTGAGGAAACCAGCAGGGTGTTGAGTAGATGATGAGGAAACCAGCAGGGTGTTGAGTAGATGAGGAAACCAGCAAGGTGTCGAGTAGATGATGAGGAAACCAGCAAGGTGTCGAGTAGATGATGAGGAAACCAACAGGGTGTCGAGTAGACGATGAGGAAACCAGCAGGGTGTCGAGTAGACGGTGAGGAAACCAGCAGGGTGTCGAGTAGACGGTGAGGAAACCAACAGGGTGTCGAGTAGACGATGAGGAAACCAACAGGGTGTTGAGTAGACGATGAGGAAACCAACAGGGTGTTGAGTAGACGATGAGGAAACCAGCAGGGTGTTGAGTAGACGATGAGGAAACCAGCAGGGTGTTGAGTAGACGATGAGGAAACCAGCAGGGTGTTGAGTAGATGATGAGGAAACCAGCAGGGTGTTGAGTAGATGATGAGAAAACCAGCAGGGTGTTGAGTAGATGATGGGGAAACCAACAGGGTGTTGAGTAGATGATGATGAAACCAGCAGGGTGTTGAGTAGATGGTGAGGAAACCAGCAGGGTGTTGAGTAGATGAGGAAACCAGCAGGGTGTTGAGTAGATGGTAAGGAAACCAGCAGGGTGTTGAGTAGATTATGAGGAAACCAGCAGGGTGTTGAGTAGATGGTGAGGAAACCAGCAGGGTGTTGAGTAGATGGTAAGGAAACCAGCAGGGTGTTGAGTAGAAGGGAAGGAAACCAGCAGGGTGTTGAGTAGACGATGAGGAAACCAGCAGGGTGTTGAGTAGATGAGGAAATCAGCAGGGTGTTGAGTAGATGAGGAGGAAACCAACAGGGTGTTGAGTAGATGATGAGGAAACCAACAGGGTGTTGAGTAGATGATGAGGAAACCAGCAGGGTGTTGAGTAGATGATGAGGAAACCAGCAGGGTGTTGATTAGATGATGAGGAAACCAGCAGGGTGTTGAGTAGATGATGAGGAAACCAACAGGGTGTGGAGTAGATGATGAGGAAACCAGCAGGGTGTCGAGTAGATGGTGAGGAAACCAACAGGGTGTCGAGTAGATGATGAGGAAACCAGCAGTGTGTTGAGTAGATGAGGAAAACAGCAGGGTGTTGAGTAGATGAGGAAACCAGCAAGGTGTCGAGTAGATGATGAGGAAACCAACAGGGTGTCGAGTAGATGATGAGGAAACCAGCAGGGTGTCGAGTAGATGATGAGGAAACCAGCAGGGTGTTGAGTAGATGATGAGGAAACCAGCAAGGTGTTGAGTAGATGAGGAAACCAACAGGGTGTTGAGTAGATGATGAGGAAACCAGCAGGGTGTCGAGTAGATGAGGAAACCAGCAGGGTGTTGAGTAGATGATAAGGAAACCAGCAGGGTGTTGAGTAGATGATGAGGAAGCCAAAAGGGTGTTGAGTAGATGATGAGGAAACCAGCAGGGTGTTGAGTAGATGAGGAAACCAGCAGGGTGTTGAGTAGATGAGGAAATCAGCAGGGTGTTGTGTAGATGATGAGGAAACCAACAGGGTGTTGAGTAGATGATGAGGAAACCAACAGGGTGTTGAGTAGATTATGAGGAAACCAGCAGGGTGTTGAGTAGATGATGAGGAAACCAACAGGGTGTGGAGTAGATGATGAGGAAACCAGCAGGGTGTCGAGTAGATGGTGAGGAAACCAACAGGGTGTCGAGTAGATGGTGAGGAAACCAGCAGGGTGTCGAGTAGATGGTGAGGAAACCAGCAGGTTGTCGAGTAGATGTTGAGGAAACCAGCAGGGTGTCGAGTAGATGATGAGGAAACCAGCAGGGTGTCGAGTAGATGATGAGGAAACCAGCAGGGTGTCGAGTAGATGATGAGGAAACCAACAGGGTGTCGAGTAGACGATGAGTAAACCAGCAGGGTGTTGAGTAGACGGTGAGGAAACCAGCAGGGTGTTGAGTAGACGGTGAGGAAACCAACAGGGTGTTGAGTAGACGGTGAGGAAACCAACAGGGTGTTGAGTAGATGAGGAAACCAGCAGGGTGTTGAGTAGATGATGAGGAAACCAGCAGGGTTTTGGGGAGAGGGAAAGGAAACCAGCAGGGTGTTGAGTAGATGATGAGGAAACCAGCAGGGTTTTGGGGAGAGGGAAAGGAAACCATCAATAGAGACGATGAGGAAACCAGCAGTGGAGTGTGTGCTTGTGCGTGCATATATTTGCTTGAATAAGTGTGTGTGTAGGAGGTAGACAGAGGGCAATGTTTTCTTTTCGCTCTGTTTATGCTCTGTTTCTTTGGTTTCGCAGCGTGGGCAGCTGTCCGGGGGAAACCAGAATCATTCAAACTAAAGAACGCTGATTGAACACTGTTTTTCCAGCCTGTGGCACAAACATCTTAGCGCCGTCTCTTTATAGCAATGCTAACGACCTGTTGGGAATGTTTCCATCTAAATGATGTGTTACAGCAAACAAGCAGAACACAGAGTCTGCATCCCAAATGGCACCTTAATCCCTATGTAGTGGGCACTGGTTTAGACCCTATTGGTTAGGGTTAGCCCTATGGGCCCTGGTCTAAAGTAGTGTACGATATAGGGCATAGTGTTTCATTTGGGACACAGCCTGATGCTGTAGATATAATGGATGTAATGTTTGTATAATTTATTCTGAAGCCTTCAGGGTGCGTCACAATTTAACTTCCTAAAAGGTAAAAAAAATCATTGTTCCTTACTCCCAACCCATTTAAAGGCATTGGATTGACAGGAGTTTCCATTTCAAATCAATGAAGGGAAGTGAACAAATACACACTTCAGCAGGAAGGAGAGATAATTGGGACGGAACCAGAGTCGATCTGTCTGTCAATACCCAGACTAGGGTGAATAAAATCTGGATTCATCTTTCCCATTACAGCACTATGAAAAACAACAACGTTACAAACCAAAGCAGGAAATGTAAAACTTGGAGTGCATTTGAGGTTTAAAAAGGCTTCTGAAGTATCAACAAAAATGTCCATTAATTATAATCCACATAATAATTCAAATTCCCTATTCCTGCAGGATGATTTTACTGCTGCAGCAAACTGGCTCAAATTAAGACCCTACACCTGTATGAAATACATAGGAAATGGAAACATCTAGACATTTCTAAGAGAGTTTTACCCCAGGAAACCCCTTTGGGTGATTGAGGAGGGCGGAGCAGCGATGACACGGACTGCAGCCATCTTGAACAGATCTGGCCTCGCCACGGGTCTCCTTTCACTAGGCCGTCATTACTGCAGAGGTAAGCTCTCTAACGCACGCACGCACACACACACACGTGTGGGGCAAGGGATGAATGAGTGCAGTGAGGCCTGGACCTGATCAAACGCCTGGCGGCCAGTGGTTCGGGAGGGTGGGGGAGGGGTGGTGGAGGGTGGGGTGGAGGAGGGTGGGGTGGAGGAGGGTGGTGGAGGTTGGAGGAGGGTGGAGTGGAGGAGGGTGGGGTGGGGTGGGGTGGAGGAGGGTGGGGGTGGGGTGGAGGAGGGTGGGGGAGGGTGGTGGAGGTTGGAGGAGAGGAGTGGTGGGGGTGAGGTGGAGGAGGATGGGGGAGGGTGGGATGGCGGAGGAGGGTGGTGGAGGTTGAGGGTGGGGGAGGATGGGGTGGTGGAGAAGGGTGGTGGAGGTTGGAGGAGGGGGTGGGGGTGGAGGGTGAGGTGGAGTGGGTGGGGTGGAGGAGGGTGGGGGAGGGTGGTGGAGGTTGGAGGAGGGTGGGGTGGTGTGGTGGAGGGTGAGGGGTGAGGTGGAGTGGGTGGGGTGGAGGAGGGTGGGGGAGGGTGGTGGAGGTTGGAGGAGGGTGGAGTGGAAGAGGGTGGGGGTGGGGTGGAGGAGGGTGGGGTGGTGGAGGGTGGTGTGGAGGAGGGTGGGGGAGGGTGGTGTAAGTCAAACCTCTCGTAGAACTATCAGAGCACATTAACCAGTCACACATCGTACTCCAGGCTCTGCCCACGCACTCACGCACGCACCGACACACACACTCACCGACACACACTCTCCCAGAGAGCTGCTCCGTCCTTCACTCTAGCAGTACACTGGTCCACTCACACAGAGAGCTGCTCCGTCCGTCCCTCTAGCAGTCCACAGGTCCACTCTCACAGAGAGCTGCTCTCTCCCTCTAGCAGTACACAGGTCCACTCTCACAGAGAGCTGCTCTCTCCCTCTAGCAGTACACTGGCCCACTCTCACAGAGAGCTGCTCCGTCCCTCTAGCAGTACACTGGTCCACTCTCACAGAGAGCTGCTCCGTCCGTCCCTATAGCAGTACACTGGTCCACTCTCACAGACAGCTGCTCCGTCCGTCCCTCTAGCAATACACTGGTCCACTCTCACAGACAGCTGCTCCGTCCGTCCCTCTAGCAATACATTGGTCCACTCTCACAGAGAGCTGCTCTCTCCCTCTAGGAGTACACTGGTCCACTCTCACAGAGAGCTGCTCCGTCTCTATAGCAGTACACTGGTCCACTCTCACAGAGAGCTGCTCCGTCCGTCCCTCTAGCAATATACTGGTCCACTCACACAGAGAGCTGCTCTGTCCCTCTAGCAGTACACTGGTCAACTCTCACGGAGAGCTGCTCCGTCCGTCCCTCTAGCAGTACACTGGTCCACTCTCACAGAGAGCTGCTCTCTCCCTCTAGCAGTACACTGCTCCACTCTCACAGAGAGCTGCTCCGTCCCTCTAGCTGTACACTGGTCCACTCTCACAGAGAGCTGCTCCGTCCGTCCCTATAGCAGTACACTGGTCCACTCTCACAGAGAGCTGCTCCGTCCGTCCCTCTAGCAATACACTGGTCCACTCTTACAGAGAGCTGCTCTCTCCCTCTAGCAATACACTGGTTCACAGAGAGCTGCTCCGCCCCTCTAGCAGTACACTGGACCACGCTCACAGAGAGCTGCTTCGCCCCTCTAGCAGTAGACTGGTCCACTCTCACAGAGAGCTGCTCCGTCCCTCTAGCAGTACACTGGACCACTCTCACAGAGAGCTGCTCCGTCCCTCTAGCTGTACACTGGTCCACTCTCACAGAGAGCTGCTCCGTCCGTCCCTATAGCAGTACACTGGTCCACTCTCACAGAGAGCTGCTCCGTCCGCCCCTCTAGCAGTACACTGGTCCACTCTCACAGAGAGCTGCTCTCTCCCTCTAGCAATACACTGGTTCACAGAGAGCTGCTCCGCCCCTCTAGCAGTACACTGGACCATGCTCACAGAGAGCTGCTTCGCCCCTCTAGCAGTAGACTGGTCCACTCTCACAGAGAGCTGCTCCGTCCCTCTAGCAGTACACTGGACCACTCTCACAGAGAGCTGCTCCAACCCTCTAGCAGTACACTGGTACACTCTCACAGAGAGCTGCTCCGTCCCTCTAGCAGTACACTGGTCCACTCTCACAGAGAGCTGCTCTGTGCCTCTAGCAGTACACTGGTCCACTCTCACAGAGAGCTGCTCTGTGCCTCTAGCAGTACACTGGTCCACTCTCACAGAGAACTGCTCCGTCCCTCTAGCAGTACACTGGTCCACTCTCACAGAGAGCTGCTCTCTCCCTCTAGCAGTACACTGGTCCACTCTCACAGAGAGCTGCTCTGTGCCTCTAGCAGTACACTGGTCCACTCTCACAGAGAGCTGCTCCGTCCCTCTAGCAGTACACTGGTCCACTCTCACAGAGAGCTGCTCTCTCCCTCTAGCAGTACACTGGTCCACTCTCACAGAGAGCTGCTCTCTCCCTCTAGCAGTACACTGGTCCACTCTCACAGAGAGCTGCTCCGTCCTTCTAGTAGTACACTGGTCCACTCACACAGAGAGCTGCTCCGTCCGTCTCTGTAGCAATACACTGGTCCACTCTCACAGAGAGCTGCTCAACCCCTCTAGCAGTACACTGGACCACTCTCACAGAGAGCTGCTCCAACCCTCTAGCAGTACACTGCTCCACTCTCACAGAGAGCTGCTCTGTCCCTCTAGCAGTACACTGGTCCACTCACACAGAGAGCTGCTCCGTCCGTCCCTCTAGCAGTACACTGGGCCACTCTCACAGAGAGCTGCTCCGTCCGTCTCTGTAGCAATACACTGGTCCACTCTCACAGAGAGCTGCTCCGCCCCTCTAGCAGTACACTGGTTCACAGAGAGCTGCTCCGCCCCTCTAGCAGTACACTGGACCACTCTCACAGAGAGCTGCTCCGCCCCTCTAGCAGTACACTGGTCCACTCTCACAGAGAGCTGCTCCGTCCCTCTAGCAGTACACTGGTCAACTCTCAGAGAGCTGCTCCGTCCGTCCCTCTAGCAATTCACTGGTCCACTCTCACAGAGAGCTGCTCCGCCCCTCTAGCAGTACACTGGACCACTCTCACAGAGAGCTGCTCCGCCCCTCTAGCAGTACACTGGTCCACTCTCACAGAGAGCTGCTCCGTCCCTCTAGCAGTACACTGGTCAACTCTCAGAGAGCTGCTCCGTCCGTCCCTCTAGCAATTCACTGGTCCACTCTCACAGAGAGCTGCTCCGTCCCTCTAGCAGTACACTGGTCCACTCTCACAGAGAGCTGCTCTCTCCCTCTAGCAGTACACTGGTCCACTCTTCACCGTCTCTTAACATAAATAGGATTTAGCCAAATTCCAAAAAGAGTCTAGTTTTCCTATTCCACAAATATTCTGAGTAACGAGGATAAATTACTGAAATGGATGTAAATCATCAGATGGTATTATGTATTTTAGTGCAGGGTCCCAGCCACAGCATGTGTATAGTGTGTCTGTGTTAATCATCAGATAGTCATGTAACTTAAGGTCTGAGCCAGGGCCATTAGAGCCAACGAGGTGTGGAGAGACGGGCTGTGCTCTAAATGGCACCTTGTATAGTAACCTGGGACCTGGTCTAAAGTAGTGCACTATATAGGGAATAGGGTCCTGGTCTAACGTAGTGCACTATATAGGGAAAGGGCTCTGGTATAAAGTAGTGCACTATATAGGGAATAGGGCTCTGGTCTAAAGTAGTGCACTATATAGGAAATAGGGCCCTGGTATAAAGTAGTGCACTATATAGGGAATAGGGTTCTGGTCTAAAGTAGTGCAATATATAGGGAAAAGGGCCCTGGTCTATAGTAGTGCACTATATAGGGAATAGGGCCCTGGTATAAAGTAGTGCACTATATATGGAATAGGGTGCCATAGGGCTCTGGTCTAAAGTAGTGCACTATATAGGGAATAGGGCCCTGGTATAAAGTAGTGCACTATATAGGGAATAGGGCCTTGGTCTATAGTAGTGCACTAGGAAAAGGATGCCATTTGGGATGCAGATACAGACTACCTCTCTATAGGAACTATAATGAACTAGCTGCAGGACCATCTGTAGAGTAGAACTGTAGAGGCTCTGAACTCCTCAGGAAACTCCAAACATCAACATTACTAATGGAAACAGGAAGTATTGTTAAAGCCATATTGACAAGCTTTCATCCAAAGGGACGTACAGCTATGCATGTAACTCTTAATGAATTTCAGTTTACAGTTTTTAATGTACTTAGCCAAAAACATGTTATGCTGTTATTTGCCTATAAAAAATGTGCATAAGCATTACTTGCAGGTAAGGGGTGTTGTTGGAGTTGTGTAGAGTAGCAGAGTGTAGAGCGGTAGAGTGTAGAGCGGTAGAGTGTAGAGCGGTAGAGTGTAGAGCGGTAGAGCGGTAGAGCGGTAGAGCGGTAGAGCGGTAGAGCGTAGAGCGGTAGAGCGGTAGAGTGGTAGAGTGTAGACCGGTAGAGCGGTAGAGTGTAGAGCGGTAGAGTGTAGAGAGGTAGAGTGTAGAGCGGTAGAGTGTAGAGCGGTAGAGCGTAGACCGGTAGAGTGTAGAGCGGTAGAGTGTAGAGCGGTAGAGTGTAGAGCGGTAGAGTGTAGAGCGGTAAAGTGTAGAAGGTAGAGTGGTAGAAGGTAGAGTGTAGAGCGGTAGAGCGGTAGAGTGGTAGTGTAGAGGGTAGAGGGTAGAGTGTAGAGCGGTAGAGCGTAGAGCGGTAGAGGGATAGAGAGTAGAGCGGTAGAGAGTAGAGCGGTAGAGTGTAGAGCGGTAGAGCGGCAGAGCGGTAGAGTGTAAAACAGTAGAGTGTAGAGTGGTAGAGTGGTAGAGTAGTAGAGTAGTAGTGTTGAGTGGTAGAGTGTAGAGTAGTAGAGTGTAGAGTAGTAGGAAATGGCGCCACACCAAACTGGAAGTCTACCGACTAGCTTGGAAAGACAGTACCGTGTAGTATCGAAGAGCCCTCACTGCTGCTCGATCATCCTATTTTTCCAACTTAATTGAGGAAAATAAGAACAATCCAAAATGTATTTTTGATACTGTCGCAAAGCCAACTAAAAAGCAACATTCCCCAAGAGAGGATGGCTTTCACTTCAGAATAAATAATTTAATGAACTTCTTTGAGGAAAAGATCATGATTATTAGAAAGCAAATTACGGACTCCTCTTTAAATCTGCGTATTCCTTCAAAGCTCAGTTGTCCTGAGTCTGCATAACTCTGCCAGGACCTAGGATCAAGAGAAACGCTCAAGTGTTTTAGTACTATATCTCTTGACACAATGATGAAAATAATCATGGCCTCTAAACCTTCAAGCTGCATACTGGACCCTATTCCAACTAAACTACTGAAAGAGCTGCTTTCTGTGCTTGGCCCTCCTATGTTGAACATAATAAACGTCTCTCTATCCACCAGATGTGTACCAAACTCACTAAAAGTGGCAGTAATAAAGCCTCTCTTGAAAAAGTAAATTTCGGTGTTCCTCAAGCTTTTTTCCATCTACGTAACATTGCAAAAATCTGAAACTTTCTGTCCAAAAATGATGCAGAAAAATTAGTAGAGTAGTCGAGTTTTATTTTTAATTTTTTTATTTCACCTTTATTTAACCAGGTAGGCTAGTTGAGAACAAGTTCTCATTTGCAACTGCGACCTGGCCAAGATAAAGCATAGCATTGTGAACAGACAACACAGAGTTACACATGGAGTAAACAATTAACAAGTCAATAACACAGTAGAAAAAAAGAGAGTCTATATACATTGTGTGCAAAAGGCATGAGGAGGTAGGCGAATAATTACAATTTTGCAGATTAAAACTGGAGTGATAAATGATCAGATGGTCATGTACAGGTAGAGATATTGGTGTGCAAAAGAGCAGAAAAGTAAATAAATAAAAACAGTATGGGGATGAGGTAGGTAAACATGGGTGGGCTATTTACCGATAGACTATGTACAGCTGCAGCGATCGGTTAACTGCTCAGATAGCAGATGTTTGAAGTTGGTGAGGGAGATAAAAGTCTCCAACTTCAGCGATTTTTGCAATTCGTTCCAGTCACAGGCAGCAGAGAACTGGAACGAAAGGCGGCCAAATGAGGTGTTGGCTTTAGGGATGATCAGTGAGATACACCTGCTGGAGCGCGTGCTACGGATGGGTGTTGCTATCGTGACCAGTGAACTGAGATAAGGTGGAGCTTTACCTAGCATGGACTTGTAGATGACCTGGAGCCAGTGGGTCTGGCGACGAATATGTAGCGAGGGCCAGCCGACTAGAGCATTCAAGTCGCAGTGGTGGGTGGTATAAGGTGCTTTAGTGACAAAACGGATGGCACTGTGATAAACTGCATCCAGTTTGCTGAGTAGAGTGTTGGAAGCAATTTTGTAGATGACATCGCCGAAGTCGAGGATCGGTAGGACAGTCAGTTTTACTAGGGTAAGTTTGGCGGCGTGAGTGAAGGAGGCTTTGTTGCGGAATAGAAAGCCGACTCTTGATTTGATTTTTGATTGGAGATGTTTGATATGAGTCTGGAAGTAGAGTTTACAGTCTAGCCAGACACCTAGGTACTTATAGACGTCCACATATTCAAGGTCGGAACCATCCAGTGTAGAGTAGTCGAGTGTAGAGTACTAGAGTGTAGAGTAGTGTTGAGTTGTAGAGTAGTAGTGTGTAGAGTAGTACAGTATAGAGTAGTAGAGTGGTAGATTGTAGAGTAGTAGAGTGGTAGACTGTAGAGTAGTAGAGTTGTAGAGTAGTAGAGTGTAGAGTAGTGTTTAGTTGTAGAGTAGTACAGTGGTAGATTGTAGAGTAGCAGAGTGTAGAGTGGTAAACTGTAGAGTAGTAGAGTGTAAAGTGCTAGAGTAGTAGAGTGTAGAGTAGTAGAGTGTAGAGTAGTCATGTGTAGAGTAGTAGAGTGTAAAGTGCTAGAGTAGTAGAGTTGTAGAATGATAGAATGTAGAGTAGTAGAGTGTAGAGTAGTCATGTGTAGAGTAGTCATGTGTAGAGTAGTATAGTACTAAAGTGTAGAGTAGTAGAGTGTAAAGTGCTAGAGTAGTAGAGTTGTAGAGTAGTAGAGTGTAGAGTAGTATAGTACTAAAGTGTAGAGTAGTAGAGTGTAAAGTGCTAGAGTAGTAGAGTTGTAGAGTAGTATAGTACTAAAGTGTAGAGTAGTGCAGCGGGAAGTAGTATACTATTCGAGTGTAGAGTAGTATAGTATTATAGTAGTATAGTGTAGAGTAGTATAGTATTATAGTAGTATAGTGCTAGAATGTGTAGTAGTACAGTAGAGTATATTGTGATAAATTGCAGGCCACACTACTTGCCTTTTCAGTTATACTTTTAGTGGCTGTTTATTTACCACCACAGACAGATGCTGGCACTAAGACCACACGCAGTCAGCTGTATGAGGAAATAAGCAAACAGGAACCCACTCACCCAGAGGTGGCGCTCCTAGTGGCCAGAGACTTTAATGCAGGGAAACTTAAATCAGTTCTTCAAAGTTTCTATCAACATGTGCAACCAACAATGTGTAACCAGAGGGAATACATTCTAGATCACCTGTACCTCACACACAGAGACACGTACAAAGCTCTCCCTCGCCCTCTATCCTCCTGATTCCTATACCATTTCTTATAAGCAAAAATGAAAGCAAGAAGAACCAGTGACTAAGGTCTATTAAAAAGTGGTCAGATGAAGCAGATGCTAAACTACAGGACTGTTTTTCTATCACAGACTGAAACATGTTCCGGGATTCTTCCGATGGAATTGAGGAGTACACCACGTCAGTCACTGGCTTTATCAATAAGTGCATTGAGGACGTCGTCCCCACAGTGACTGTACATACATACATACATACCCCAACCAGAACCATGGATTACAGGCAACATTCGCACTGAGCTAAAGGGTAAAGCTGCCGCTTTCAAGGTGCGGGACTCTAACCAGGAAGCTTACAAGTACTCCTGCTATGCCCTGCGACGAACCATCAAACAGGAAAAGCGTAAATACAGGGCTAAGATTGAATCATACTACACCGGCTCCGACACTCGTCGGATGTGGCAGGGCTTGCAAACCATTACAGACTACAAAGAGAAGCACAGCCGCGAGCTGCCCAGTGACATGAGCCTACCAGACAAGCTAAGTCACTTCTATGCTCGCTTCGAGGCAAGCAACACTGAGGCATGCATGAGAACATCAGCTGCTCCGGGTGACTTTGTGATCACGCTCTCCGTAGCCGCCGTGAGTAAGACCTTTGAACAGGTCAACATACACAAGGCTGCAGGGCCAGATAGATTACCAGGACGTGTGCTCCGGGCATGTGCTGACCAACTGGCAAGTGTCTTCACTGACATTTTCAACATGTCCCTGATTAAGCAGACCACCATAGTCCCTGTGCCCAAGAACACAAAGGTAGCCTGCCTAAACGACTGCCGACCCGTAGCACGCATGTCTGTAGCCATGAAATGCTTTGAAAGGTTGGTAATGGCTCACATCAACATCATTATCCCAGAAACCCTAGATCCACTCCAATTTGCATACCACCAGATCCACAGATGATGCAATCTCTATTGCACTCCACACTGCCCTTTCCCACCTGGACAAAGGGAACACCTATGTGAGAATGCTATTCATTGACTACAGCTCAGCGTTCAACACCATAGTTGCCCTCAAAGCTCATCACTAAGCTAAGGATCCTGGGCCTAAACACCTCCCTCTGCAACTGGATCCTGGACTTCCTGATGGGCTACCCACTGGTGGTGAGGGTAGATAGCAACACATCTGCCACGCTGATCCTCAACACTGGAGCTCCCCAGGGGTGCGTGCTCAGTCCCCTCCTGTACTCCCTGTTCACCCATGACTGCATCGCCAGGCACGACTCCAACACCATCATTAAGTTTGCTGACGATACAACAGTGGTAGGCCTGATCACTGACAATGATGAGACCGCCTATAGGGAGGAGGTCAGAGACCTGGCCGTGTGGTGCCAGAATAACAACCTATCCCTCAACGTAACCAAGACTAAGGTGATGATTGTGGACTACAGGAAAAGGAGAACCGGGCACACCCCCATTCTCATCAACAGGGCTGTAGTGGAGCAGGTTGAGAGCTTCAAGTTCCTTGGTGTCCACATCACCAACACACTAGAATGGTCCGAACACACCAAGGCAGTCGTGAAGAGGGCACAACAAAACCTATTCCCCCTCAGGAAACTAAAAAGATTTGGCATGGGTCCTCAGATCCTCAATAGGTTCTACAGCTGCAACATTGAGAGCATCCTGACTGGTTGCATCACTGCCTGTTACGGCAATTGCTCGGCCTTTGACCGCAAGGCACTTCAGAGGGTAGTGCGTACGGCCCAGAACATCACTGGGGTTAAGCTGCCTGCCATCCAGGACCTCTACACCAGGCGGTGTAAAAATTGTCAAAGACCCCAGCCACCCCAGACATAGACTGTTCCCTCTACTACCGCATGGCAAGCGGTACCGGAGTGCCAAGTCTAGGACAAAAAGGCTTCTCAACAGTTTTTACCCCCAAGTCATAAGACTCCTGAACAGGTAATCAAATGGCTACCCGGACTATTTGCATTGTGTCCCCCCCAAACACTCTTTTACGCTGCTGCTACTACTCTCTGTTTATCATATATGCATAGTCATTTTAAATATACATTCATGTACATACTACCTCAATTGGCCCAACCAACCAGTGCTCCTACACATTAGATAACCGGGCTATCTGCATTGTGTCCCACCACCCGCCAACCCCTCTTTTACGCTACTGCTACTCTCTATTCATCATATATGCATAGTCACTTTAACCATATCTACATGTAAATACTACCTCAATCAGCCTGACTAACCGGTGTCTGTATGTAGCCCCTCTACTGTATATAGCCCCTCTACTGTATATAGCCCCTCTACTGTATATAGCCCCTCTACTGTATATAGCCCCTCTACTGTATATAGCCCCTCTACTGTATTTTTACTGATGTTTTGTTTCTGGACTTACCTATTGTTCACCTAATACCTTTTTTTGCACTTCTTTGCACCATTGGTTAGCAGTATAGTACAGTGGTATAGTACTAGAGTGTAGAGTAGTATAGTAGCATAGCAATATAGTAGTATAGCAGTATAGCACTAGAGGGCGGAGTAGTATTGTATCATAGTACTGGACTGTAGAGTGGTACAGTAGTATAGTACTGGAGTGTAGAGTAGTATGGTATCATAGTACTGAAGTGTATAGTAGTATAGTACTGCAGTGTAGAGCAGTATAGTACTGGAGTGTGGAGTAGTATTGTATCATAGTACCTGGTTGTATGGTATCATAGTACTGGAGTGTAGAGCAGTATAGTAGTATAGTACTGGAGTGTGGAGTAGTAATGTATCATAGTACCTGAGTTTAGAGTAGTATATTATCATAGTACTGGAGTGTAGAGTAGTATAGGTTCATAGTACTGGAGTGTAGAGTAGTATAGTAGTATAGAACTGGAGTGAAGAGTAGTATAGTATCATAGTACTGGAGTGAGGTATAGTAGTATAGTACTGGAGTGTAGAGTAGTATAGTACTGGAGTGTAGAGTAGTATAATATCATAGTACTAGAGTGTAGAGTAGTATAGCATCATAGAACTGGAGTGTAGAGTAGTATAGTACTGGAGTGTAGAGTAGTATAGTATCATAGTACTGGAGTGTAGAGTAGTATAGTGTCATAGTACTGGAGTGTAGAGTAGTATAGTACTGGAGTGTAGAGTAGTATAGCAGTATTGCACTAGAGGGCGGAGTAGTATTGTATCATAGTACTGGAGTGTATAGTAGTATAGTACTGGAGTGTAGAGTAGTATAGTAACAGTACTGGAGTGTAGAGTAGTATAGCACCATAGTACTGGAGTGTAGAGTAGTATAGTGTCATAGTACTGGAGTGTAGAGTAGTATAGTACTGGAGTGTAGAGTAGTATAGTATCATAGTACTGGAGTTTAGAGTAGTATAGTATCATAGTACTGGAGTGTAGAGTAGTATAGCATCATAGTACTGGAGCGTAGAGTAGTATAGTACTGGAGTGTAGAGTAGTATAGTAACAGTACTAGAGTGTAGAGTAGTATAGTACTGGAGTGTAGAGTAGTATAGTGGCATAGTACTGGAGTGTAGAGTAGTATAGTACTGGAGTGTAGAGTAGTATAGCAGTATAGCACTAGAGGGCGGAGTAGTATTGTATCATAGTACTGGAGTGTAGAGTAGTATAGTCCTGGAGTGTAGAGTAGTATAGTATCATAGTACTGAAGTGTAGAGTAGTATAGTATCATAGTACTGGAGTGTAGAGTAGTGTAGTAGTATAGTACTGGAGTGTAGAGTGGTATAGAAGTATAGTACTGGAGTTTAGAGTAGTATAGCAGTATATCATTGGAGTGTAGAGTAGTATAGTAGTACAGTACTAGAGTGTAGTGTTATAGCATTATAGAACTAGCGTGTAGAATAGTATAGTTGAATAGTAGTAAGGTAGTACAACACGAGTGTAGAGTAGTTTTGTGGTATAGTGGTATTGCGGTACAGTAGTATGGTGTTATAGTAGTAGAGTTGTACAGCGGTATAGTGGTATAGCAGTATAGTGGTAGAGCAGTATAGCTGTATATTGTGGTAGTCGTTTAGTAGTATGGTAGTATAGTAGTATAGTATAGTACCATAGTGTATAGTAATATAGCAGAATAGTGGTACAGTACTATTGTAGTATAGTGGTATATTACTAGAGTTTATAGTAGTAGAGCAGTATAGCTGTATGTTGTGTAGTAGTATGGCAGCATAGCAGTATAGTAGAATATAAGTATAGTACAAGAGTATAGTAGTATCGTGGTATAGTAGGACGATAGTATAGTGGTATAGTACCAGAGTGCGGAGGAGTATAGTGGTATAGTGGTATTGTAGAATAGTGGTATGGTAGTATAGCACTAGATTGTAGAGTAGCATAGTACCAGGGTGTGGAGGAGTATAGTGAAATAGTGGTATAGTAGTATAGTAATTTAGAAGTATGGTGTTATTGTAGTTTGCAGTATAGTAATATAGTACTAGAATGTATAGTAATATAATGGCATAGTAGCATATTACTAGAGAGCAGGGCAGTACAGTAGTATTGAAGAATAGTAGTGTAGTAACCAGGATAGTATAGCAGTATAGTGGTATATTACTAGAGAGCAGGGTAGTACAGCAGTATTGGAGTATAGTAGTGTAGTACCAGGGTAGTATAGTAGTATAGTGGTATATTACTAGATAGCAGGGTAGTACAGCAGTATTGGAGTATAGTAGTGTAGTACCAGGGTAGCATAGCAGTATAGTAGTATAGTGGTATATTACTAGAGAGCAAGGTAGTAATCAAATCAAATCAAATTTATTTATATAGCCCTTCGTACATCAGCTGATATCTCAAAGTGCTGTACAGAAACCCAGCCTAACACCCCAAACAGCAAGCAATGCAGGTGTAGAAGCACGGAGTGTAGAGTGTAGTACAGTAGTATTGAAGTATAGTAGTGTAGTACCAGGGTAGTATAGCAGTATAGTGGTATATTACTAGAGAGCAGGGTAGTACAGTAGTATTGAAGTACAGTAGTGTAGTACCAGGGTAGTATAGCAATATATTAGTATAGTGGTATATTACTAGAGAGCAAGGTAGTACAGTAGTATTGAAGTATAGTAGTGTAGTACCAGGGTAGTATAGTAGTATAGTGGTATATTACTAGAGAGCAGGGTAGTACCTCATTTTTATCAGGAACGATAGGGCTCTCCACTATATAGGGAATGGGGAGCCACATTCTGACCAGGAACGATAGGGCTCTCCACTATATAGGGAATGGGGAGCCACATTCTGACCAGGAATGATAGGGCTCTCCACTATATAGGGAATGGGGAGCCACATTCTGACCAGGAACGATAGAGGCTCTCCACTATATAGGGAATGGGGAGGCATGTGGGATGCATCCAAAGACAGTGAAATAACTCAGATTGCTGAAGAGCTAAACCTCTTCAAATTGCTGTGACGTTTAACTCCTTAATGATGGGGGCTGCAGGCTGGATGCTGGACTGATCATAACTGCTATTGGACCTGAGAGTTACTGATATGTGTGCCTGCCTTTCACTGATAATAACTTTGTTAGCAACAACAAAATTCAACCAGGAGAGAAACAACCCTAACACACACACACACACACTCTCTCTCTCTCTCTCTCTCACGGTAACAGTATCTCCTGTTTGTTATAGAGAAACTGAACATCTGAATGTAATCACTGTTGCCTTGTTTCCATGTGATTCACATGTATTATAAATGGATGATTGATTTGCGTGGATTAGGATTCATTCAGCTGAGTGTAACGGGTGCATCATTTAACAGATTGCGGATTATTATTGCTGGACTGGAACAAAACCCCGTTGGGATTGTTTTCATTACTGGTATCTTCTGCGCAGAGGGAAACAACAGTAGGAACAACATACTTAATGTTTCTGTTCCAAATAGCAACCGATTCCCTATATAGTGCTCTCCAAAAGGTCCCTTTGTGAAGGCCTAGATTTAATTTATTTTTTAAATTCCCCTTTATTTATTTTATTTAACCAGGTGGCCAGTTGAGAACAAGTTCTCGTTTACAACTGCGACCTGGCCAAGATAAAGCAAAGCAGTGCGACAAAAAACAACAACACAGAGTTACACATGGAGTAAACAAACGTACAGTCAATAACACAATAGAACAAGTCTATATACAGTGTGTGCAAATGGAGTGAGGAGGTAAGGCAATAAATAGGCCATAGTAGCAAATGAACAGGGGAGTGACAGATGTGCAGATGATGATGTGCAAGTAGAAATACTTTAGTGCAAAACAGCAGAAAAGTAAATGAAAACAATATGGGGATGAGGTAGGTAGTTGGATGGGCTATTTACAGATGGGCTGTGTACAGCTGCAGCGATCGGTTAGCTGCTCAGATAGCTGATGCTTAAAGTTAGAGAGGGCGATTTTTATCATTCGTTCCTGTCATTGGCAGCATTGAACTGGAAGGGGATGATCAGTGAGATATACCTGCTGGAGCGTGTGCTATGGGTGTGTGCTGCTATAGTGACCAGTGGGCTGAGATAAGGCGGAGCTTTACTTATAGACGACCTGGAGCCAGTTGGTCTGGTGACTAATATGAAGCGAGGGACAGCCGTCTAGAGCATACAGGTCACAGTGGTGGGTGGTATATGGGGCTTTGGTGACAAAACGGATGGCACTGTGATAGACTGCATCCAGTTTGCTGAGTAGAGTGTTGGAGGCTGTTTTGTAAATGACATCGCCGAAGTCAAGGATCTGTAGGACAGTCAGTTTTACGAGGGTATGTTAACCGCATGAGTGAAGGAGGCTTTGTTGCAAAATAAGAAGCCGATTCTAGATTTAATTTTGGATTGGAGATGCTTAATGTGAGTCTGGAAGGAGAGATTACAGTCAGACACCTAGGTATTTGTAGTTGTCCACATATTCTAAGTCGGAGCCATCCAGAGTAGTGATGTTGGACAGGCGGGTAGTTGTGGGCAGCGATCGGTTGAAGAGCATGCATTTAGTTTTACTAGCGTTTAAGAGAAGTTGGAGGCCACGGAAGGAGTGTTGTATGGCATTGAAGCTCATTTGGAGGTTTGTTAACAGTGTCCATAGAAGGGCCAGAAGTATACAGAATGGTGTCGTCTGCGTAGAGGTGGATCAGAGAATCACCAGCAGCAAGAGCAACATCATTGATATATACAGAGAAGAGAGTCGGCCCAAGAATTGAACACCATGGCACCCCCATAGAGACTGCCAGAGGTCCGGACAACAGGCCCTCCGATTTGACACACTGAACTCTGTCTGAGAAGTAGTTGGTGAACCAGGCGAGGCAGTCATTAGAGAAACCAAGGCTACTGAGTCTGCCGATTAGAATACGGAGATTGACAGTGTCAAAAGCCTTGGTCAGGTCGATGAAGACGGCTGCACAGTACTGTCTGTTATCGATGGCAGTTATGATATCGTTTAGGACCTTGAGTGTGGCTGAGGTTCACCCGTGACCAGCTCGGAAACAGGATTGCACAGCGGAGAAGGTACGGTGGAAATCTAAATGGTCAGTGATCTGTTTGTTAACTTGGCTTTCGAAGATTTTAGAAAGGCAGGGAGAGATGGATTTAGGTCTATAACAGTTTGGGTCTAGAGTGTCACCCCCTATGAAGAGGGGGATGACCGCGGCAGCTTTCCAATCTTTAGGAATCTCGAACGATACGAAAGAGAGGTTGAACAGACTGGTAATAGGGGTTGCAACAACTTTGGCGGATAATTTAACTGAACAGATCTTTAGGACATCACAATGAATCCAACAGTTTCAATGATGTATACAGTTTAGACTGGTCAATCTAGACTGGGGCGGCAGGGTAGCCTAGTGGTTAGAGCGTTGGACTAGTAACCGGAAGGTCGCAAGTTCAAACCCCAGAGCTGACAAGGTACGAATCTGTCGTTCTGCCCCTGAACAGGCAGTTAACCCACTGTTCCTAGGCCGTCATTGAAAATAAGAATTTGTTCTTAACTGACTTGCCTAGTTAAATAAAGGTTAAATTTGTTTTTAAAAAAATCTAGACTGGTGAATATAGACTGGTCATTCTAGACTGGTGAATGTAGACTGGTCATTCTAGACTGGTGAATGTAGACTTGTCAATCTAGACTGGTCCATCTAGACTGGTGAACCTAGACTGGTCAATCTAGACTGGTGAATCTAGACTGGTCAATCTAGACTGGTCAATCTAGACTGGTCAATCTAGACTGGTGAACCTAGACTGGTCAATCTAGACTGGTGATGTAGACTGGTGAATCTAGACTGGTGATGTAGAATGGTCGATGTAGACTGGTCGATGTAGACTGGTGAATCTAGACTGGTGAATCTAGACTGGTGATGTAGACTGGTGATGTAGACTGGGGATGTAGACTGGGGATGTAGACTGGTGAATCTAGACTGGTGAATTCCTTTTGGCCCAAGTCCTATATAAACACACCCATTATGACTACCTCTCATGTTTAATGTTCTGCCTTGTAGACACTAATGGAGGGATTTGTCTGAGAGGTGTGGGTGATAAGTGTGTTAACGGACGTGGTGGGAGGTGTGTGTTGGTGGGAGGTGTGTGTTGGTGGGAGGTATGTGTTGGTGTGTATGTGGGTGTGGGCTTCTCTTCGCTGGCTGTTAGCTGGCGGTGATGAATTCTCTGCATGCTTGAACCCAAAGGTTGGCAAATTAACTGTTAATTACTGTGTGATAGATGTCAGGGCAGCCCTGTGTCTGTGTGTGTGTGTGTGTGTGTGTGGGGGGGGGTTGCCAGCTCCCTATCTACCCAGTGAGGCAAGTGTTTATGTGCTGGTAACAAGTGTCGGAGCAGCCTGTCTGTGTTCTGTCAGCAGCGATTGCTCTCAGATGTTACCCCCCCACCCCCTCCAGTACCCCTATGGCCTGCCCCACCCCTATGGCCTCCTCCTTCTGCCCACTGACCCCTCCTGCCACACCCCCTATTCCCTGCTCCTGCCCCACCCCTATGGCCTCCCCCTTCTGCCCACTGACCCCTCCTGCCCCACCCACTATGGCCAGTGATTACAGCTGTAAGTCTTTCTGGGTAAGAGCTTTGCACACCTGGCTTGTACAATATTTGAGCATTATTCTTTTTTTAAGTTGGTTATTGATCATGGCTATACAGCCATTTTCATATTTTGCCATTGATTTCTCTAGACGATTTAAGTCAAAACTGTATCTAGGCCACTCCGGAACATTCAATGCCGTCTTAGTAAGTAACTCCAGGGTATATTGGGCCTTGTGTTTTAGGTTATTGCCCTGTGCTTAGCTCTATTCTGTTTCTTTTTATCCTAAAAAAACTCCACAGCCCTTGCTGATGACAAGCATACCCATAACATGATGCAGCCACCACCATGCTTCAAAATATGATGACTGGTACTCAGTGATGTGTTGTGTTAGTTTTTCCCCAAACATAACACTTTGTTTTCGGGACATAAAGTTAATTTCTTTGCAGTTTAACTTTAGCGCCTTATTGCAAACAGGATGCATGTTCTGGAATATTCCTTCTTTTCACTCTGTCAATTAGGTTAGTATTGTGGAGTAACTACAATGCTGTTGATCCATCCTCAGTTCTCTCCTATCACAGCCATTAAACTCTGTAACACCCACATTTATACTGACTCTATACACATTTATACTGACTATACACACATTTATACTGACTCTATACACATTTATACTGACTCTATACACATTTATACTGACTCTATACACATTTATACTGACTCTATACACATTTATACTGACTCTATACACATGCATATACAATCATCATATACACTGCTGCTACTTTGTACTCTGGGGTTAGAGCTTCCATGAAAGGCATTTGACTACTTGTGCACGTGACATTAAAACTTTAAACTTGTTAAGCAAATCTTTACCCCTGAATGTAGGCTTGAATACTTATTGACCCAAGACATTTCAACTTTACATTCTAAATTTGATCCATTTTAAGTTCACGCTGTAACAAAACAAAAAACTGTGTAAAAAGTCGAAGGGTGTGAATACTTTATGAAGGCAGTGTACACTGCTGCACATGTAGTTCACGTCCTTCAGTTGTGGTGTGAATACTTTATGAAGGCAGTGTACACTGCTGCACATGTAGTTCACGTCCTTCAGTTGTGGTGTGAATACTTTATGAAGGCAGTGTACACTGCTGCACATGTAGTTCACGTCCTTCAGTTGTGGTGTGAATACTTTATGAAGGCAGTGTACACTGCTGCACATGTAGTTCACGTCCTTCAGTTGTGGTGTGAATACTTTATGAAGGCAGTGTACACTGCTGCACATGTAGTTCACGTCCTTCAGTTGTGGTGTGAATACTTTATGAAGGCAGTGTACACTGCTGCACATGTAGTTCACGTCCTTCAGTTGTGGTGTGAATACTTTATGAAGGCAGTGTACACTGCTGCACATGTAGTTCACGTCCTTCAGTTGTGGTGTGAATACTTTATGAAGGCAGTGTACACTGCTGCACATGTAGTTCACGTCCTTCAGTTGTAAAGCAAATGGCAGGGAGGTTGGTTCATTTAGAAAATGAAAACCCATCAACATCTCAGGACATTATAAGACTTTAGAACCTGACTTTTAGTTTAGTAAACATTATGACTGTGAAAGACCAGCCTCCCATGATGCATCAGTCGGGCCGTGATAATTGGGTTTCAGCTGCTAGTTCAGGTTCCATGTGTGGCTGACATGGTGTAATGAGTGTTCTGTGGAGAAAGAGACGTTTAACCTAATACTGCCTGTTACTGACAATGGGCCCTAAATACCCACTTATTTGGAAGAGCAGAGGGGCTGGAGCCTGGGGCCTGGAGCTAGGGTTGGTGATGGACCTGGAGCTAGGGTTGGTGATGGACCTGGAGCTAGGGTTGGTGATGGACCGGGGGCTAGGGTTGGGGATGGACCGGGGGCTAGGGTTGGTGATGGGCCTGGGGTTACGGTTGGTGATGGGTCTGGGGTTACGGTTGGTGATGGGTCTGGGGTTACGGTTGGTGATGGACCTGGAGCTAGGCTTGGTAGGGGACCTGGAGCTGGGGCTGGGGCCTGGAGCTAGGGTTGGGCCTGGGGCTGGGGCCTGGAGCTAGGGTTGGGCCTGGGGTTGGGCCTGGAGCTAGGGTTGGGCCTGGGGCTGGGCCTGGATCTAAGGTTGGGCCTGGGGTTGGGCCTGGGGCCTGGAGCTAGGGTTGGGCCTGGGGTTGGGCCTGGGGTTGGGTCTGGGGTTGGGTCTGGGGTTGGGTCTGGGGTTGGGTCTGGGGCAGGAGGTAAAGCAGAACAGGGAGAAGGAGGGAGTGTGTGTGGGTGGAGAGAGAGAGAGAGAGAGAGAGAGTGTGTGTGCGTGTGTGTGTGTGTGTGTGTGTGTGTGTGTGTGTGGAGAGAGAGAGTGTGTGTGCATGTGTGTGCGCGTGCATTCGCGTAGCGTAATAGAACAGACACCTGTGTTTTCCAATCGATCCCCTGAAAAGGTTTTGGCAGTAATCACGTCACAGCATCGTCCTCTATAGATTAATAATACTGCTGCGGAAAGAAAGGCTTTTATCATTAGCCAATCAGATATCAGCAACACATGGTTCTGATATCAACAGTATCATCTGTAATAATCACAACGACTCGATACACTCAGCGGTGATGACAGGAGCGCATTGAAAATGGCTGTGCTATTATAATCATCCCTTTCAGTTGTAAATGTTTCCCATGTTTTCCACAAGAGCAGAACCGTGCCTACATCCTAAATGGGCCCTTGTTGCCTATAGAGTGCACTACCATTGACCAGAGCCCTATGGGCCGGTATAGGGAATAGGGTGCCATTTTGGATGCAAGCCAGTCCTTTAATAGGGTTAAAACAGTAACAAGGTAGCGTGCATCCTAAATTGTCCCCTACTGTGTTTAAACAGTAACCAGGTATTGAATGCATCCTAAATTGTCCCCTACTGTGTTTAAACAGTAACCAGGTAGAGTGCATCCTAAATTGTCCCCTACTGTGTTTAAACAGTAACCAGGTAGAGTGCATCCTAAATTGTCCCCTACTGTGTTTAAACAGTAACCAGGTAGAGTGCATCCTAAATGGTCCCCTACTGTGTTTAAACAGTAACCAGGTATTGAATGCATCCTAAATGACCCCTATTTCTTATAGAGTGCACTAGCTTTGACCAGAGTCCTGTGGGCCGATAAAGGGAACAGATGGCCATTGAGCCATATTGTCAGTATTTGATCTTGTTTTATGACGTGATGGGGTGGAGGGAGGGAAAGAAGAGAGACAGTCTCTGAAATACAGAGTCCCGGCTCACTTTAGAGAGTCATTCATATTTCAATAGCCTTGGTCTGGGGTTCAGATGGGAGGCTCGGCCAGGGTTGAGGGGGTCTGGGGTTCGGATGGGAGGCTCGGCCAGGGTTGAGGGGGTCTGGGGTTCAGATGGGAGGCTCGGCCAGGGTTGAGGGGGTCTGGCGTTTGGATGGGAGGCTCGGCCAGGGTTGAGGGGGTCTGGGGTTCGGATGGGAGGCTTGGCCAGGGTTGAGGGGCTCTGGGGTTTGGATGGGAGGCTCGGCCAGGGGGGGGGGGCTCATCTAGGCGGACGTGGAGGAGGTGAGGTGAGGAGAGGTGGGTCTGGGGCTCTGCCCGGTGAGGAAGCAGGAGCATGTATGTACATTAATTACTGTAGGCTAAGCATGGCCACAGAAATAATGAGTTTCAATTCACTGAAAGACTGCCAGAACAGAGGAGTCCTTCATCAGGTGGGCCTGTGGTCTAGGTCAGGGTTAGACACACACAGTAGATCCTCTGTGGTCTGGGTCGACTCTCTCGCTCTCTCGTACCAGTACTGAGTCGATGTGCATGGGTACGAGGTAATTGAGGTAGATATGTATATATACAGTAGGTAGGGTTAAAGTGACTTTTCGGTCCAACTCTCCCTGCCCTCCGATCCAACTCTCCCTGCCCTCCGATCCAACTCTCCCTGCCCTCCGATCCGACTCTCCCTGCCCTCCGATCCGACTCTCCCTGCCCTCCGATCCGACTCTCCCTGCCCTCCGATCCGACTCTCCCTGCCCTCCGATCCGACTCTCCCTGCCCTCCGATCCGACTCTCCCTGTTCCTCTGATCAAACTCTCCCTGTTCCTCTGATCCGACTCTCCCTGTTCCTCTGATCCGACTCTCCCTGTTCCTCTGATCCGACTCTCCCTGTTCCTCTGATCCGACTCTCCCTGTTCCTCTGATCCGACTCTCCCTGTTCCTCTGATCCGACTCTCCCTGTTCCTCTGATCCGACTCTCCCTGTTCCTCTGATCCGACTCTCCCTGTTCCTCTGATCCGACTCTCCCTGTTCCTCTGATCCGACTCTCCCTGTTCCTCTGATCCGACTCTCCCTGTTCCTCTGATCCGACTCTCCCTGTTCCTCTGATCCGACTCTCCCTGTTCCTCTGATCCGACTCTCCCTGTTCCTCTGATCCGACTCTCCCTGTTCCTCTGATCCGACTCTCCCTGTTCCTCTGATCCGACTCTCCCTGTTCCTCTGATCCGACTCTCCCTGTTCCTCTGATCCGACTCTCCCTGTTCCTCTGATCCGACTCTCCCTGTTCCTCTGATCCGACTCTCCCTGTTCCTCTGATCCGACTCTCCCTGTTCCTCTGATCCGACTCTCCCTGTTCCTCTGATCCGACTCTCCCTGTTCCTCTGATCCGACTCTCCCTGTTCCTCTGATCCGACTCTCCCTGTTCCTCTGATCAAACTCTCCGTGCCCCCAGGACCTTGAGCTTGGCCAGGCCAGACAGAGAAGTTGCTTATTTCTGCAGATGAAACTCTTTTCACAGACTCCATGCTTGGCTGAGCCTATGCACAGGGCTTCTGGGTGCAAGCCTGGCTATCTTTGATATCAATATAAATATAATATAGATATTTGAAGCAGCAGAAACAATATATATTAGAACTTCTGTGTGAGACCTCTCCTCAGGATGACATGCAGGTACAATGACTTTCCCATCCTCCTGGGTGTGTCTGAGTCACGTTGCGAGACGGACAATGATTCACCTGCAAGGTGCAAAACAATTCATCTTAACTAGATTAAATCATAGAAAAACTCTAGTGGTGAATGTATAATCTCCCTGAGTAAATACAAATAGCTATCTAATCATAACGAAACTAAATTAGCTGGGAACAAACTCAGCTAGCTATCTAGCCTAACACGGTAACGTTAATGCTAGATAGCTTGCTTGTGTTAAACTAGCTAGTTAGCTAGCTAGCGTTACAATTAACCTTAACCACATAGAAACAAAAATGTAGCTCACCGGTAGCTCAAGTGTACCTTGCATACAAGCTGCGCACAACACTGTGTTTGTTAAGAGGCATGAGCTGAGGAGGGACAGGCAGCTGGTGATTTATAGCACTTCTGACAGCTGTTTATTTATGACCCTGTGTCAGAGGGGAGGAAGGATGATGAAGATCTCAACGAAACACTGGATTTTCAGCATTTTTATTTCATATGATTTTTTAAATAAATTGATGCCTGGGGGGGCCACTAGAGGGCGCTAAAGCAGGATCAGGTTTAACATACATCACTTTAGTTTTTGAGCCAACTTTGCCGTTGGTCAGAGTGGGGTATCTGGCTCATGCCCAGGACTCACAACTCCTCCCACCGAGGTAACCCGGGCCAGATAATCAAATCCCCTTACAAAGACTATCTGGTGTAGGGGGAGCGATTGTGGACAAGATACCTATAAGTGTCTGGAAAAGTTCGATTTGGAAGTATTTTTGCTGATTTAAGTGGCGTGAAAAGTTTTCTAGAAGCGAGATATGGATCACAACTGAGTATTTCAAGCTTTAAAAAAACAAGAAGCTTTGTTTTTCAGCAGCAGTTTGATGGGTGATCTTGGCAATACTTGCCATTTGTGACCACACTAGTTGCGCCAGAATGTGAAAAAAAAATGGCGGACAACAAAATCTAGCGCAAATGTGACGTTGCTGGTTCCCATGAACACAGATGAATGATATGGAGCTGTAACAGTGGTACGCTAGGCTACGTCTGAACGAAGAGACGTGATGCTATAATACGCTAGGATACTCCCACCTGTGATGAGGGGAAGAAATGCTAGAATAGGCTATACCCGGTTAAGAGGAGCGTTAACTATGCTACGCTAGGCTAGGCCCACCTGAGAGACGGGTTAACTATGCTACGCTGGGCTAGACACCTGAGAAGGCTCGGCTACACCCCCCACTAGCTGGATGCTCTGGTAGTAAAGACAGCAATACGTATTGTTCTGATCGTCGCAAATATATACAGTATAATCTAAATTCATTAGCAGGTTAGCAGAGGCAGGAGAGCTGATTGGAGAGTGCTTGGGAAGGTTTTAAAATTTCAAACCAGGGGAAACCCCAGACTCGGGCTGCGTTCCAGACACTCTGTACAGATCTTCATAATGCCTGGTACGGCAACTGCTTGGCCTCCGACCGCAGGGCACTACAAAGGGTGATGCGTACGGCCCAGTACATCACTATGTAACTACCCCCCCCACCAGCTGCCTCTATACCAGGCGTTGTCAGAGGAAGGCTCTAAAAATGGTCAAAGACTCCAGCCACCCTAGTCATAGACTGTTCTCTCTGCTACCGCACAGCAAGCGGTACCGGAATGACAAATCTAGGACAAAAAGGCTTCTAAACAGCTTCTACCCCCAAGCCATAAGACTCCTGAACAGCCAATCAAATGGTTACCCAGACTGTTTGCATTGCCCCCCCCCTTCTTCTACTCTGCTGCTACTCTCTGTTATTATCTATGCATAGTCACTTTAACTCTACCTACATGTACATATTACCTCAATTACCTCGACTAACCGGTGCCCCCGCACATTGACTCTGTACCAGTACCCCCTGTATATAGCCTCCGCATTGACTCTGTACGGTACACCCTGTATATAGCCTCCACATTGACTCTGTACCGGTACCCCCTGTATATAGTCTCCACATTGACTCTGTACCGGTACCCCCTGTATATAGTCTCCACATTGACTCTGTACCGGTACCCCCTGTATATAGCCTCCACATTGACTCTGTACCGGTACCCCCTGTATATAGCCTCCACATTGACTCTGTACCGGTACACCCTGTATATAGTCTCCACATTGACTCTGTACCGGTACCCCCTGTATATAGCCTCCACATTGACTCTGTACCGGTACCACCTGTATATAGCCTCCGCATTGACTCTGTACCGGTACACCCTGTATATAGCCTCCACATTGACTCTGTACCGGTACCCCCTGTATATAGTCTCCACATTGACTCTGTACCGGTACCCCCTGTATATAGCCTCCACAAGAGCACCTCCTACCAGCTGCCCACTGCACTGAGGCTAGGTAACACCTAAATAAACACATAAACACATAAATCCATGATTATCGAAAACTTCAACAAGCATTTCTCAACGGCTGGCCATGCCTTCCGCCTGGCTACTCCAACCTCGGCCAACAGCTCCGCCCCCCCCCCCCCCCCCGCAGCTACTCGCCCAAGCCTCTCCAGGTTCTCCTTTACCCAAATCCAGATAGCAGATGTTCTGAAAGAGCTGCAAAACCTGGACCCGTACAAATCAGCTGGGCTTGACAATCCGGACCCTCTATTTCTGAAACTATCCGCCGCCATTGTCGCAACCCCTATTACCAGCCTGTTCAACCTCTCTTTCATATCGTCTGAGATCCCCAAGGATTGGAAAGCTGCCGCAGTCATCCCCCTCTTCAAATGGGGAGACACCCTGGACCCAAACTGTTACAGACCTATATCCATCATGCCCTGCCTATCTAAGGTCTTCGAAAGCCAAGTCAACAAACATGTCACTGACCATCTCGAATCCCACCGTACCTTCTCCGCTGTGCAATCTGGTTTCCGAGCCGGTCACGGGTGCACCTCAGCCACGCTCAAGGTACTAAACGATATCATAACCGCCATCGATAAAAGACAGTACTGTGCAGCCGTCTTCATCGACCTTACCAAGGCTTTCGACTCTGTCAATCACCATATTCTTATCGGCAGACTCAGTAGCCTCGGTTTTTCTGATGACTGCCTTGCCTGGTTCACCAACTACTGGGGGTCAGTGTGTCAAATCAGAGGGCATGCTGTCCGGTCCTCTGGCAGTCTCTATGGGGGTGCCACAGGGTTCAATTCTCGGGCCGACTCTTTTCTCTGTATATATCAATGATGTTGCTCTTGCTGCGGGCGATTCCCTGATCCACCTCTACGCAGACGACACCATTCTATATACTTCCGGCCCGTCCTTGGACACTGTGCTATCTAACCTCCAAACGAGCTTCAATGCCATACAACACTCCTTCCGTGGCCTCCAACTGCTCTTAAACGCTAGTAAAACCAAATGCATGCTTTTCAACCGTTCGCTGCCTGCACCCGCACGCCTGACTAGCATCACCACCCTGGATGGTTCCGACCTTGAATATGTGGACATCTATAAGTACCTAGGTGTCTGGCTAGACTGTAAACTCTCCTTCCAGACTCATATCAAACATCTCCAATCTAAAATCAAATCTAGAGTCGGCTTTCTATTCCGTAACAAAGCCTCCTTCACTCACGCCGCCAAATTTACCCTAGTAAAACTGACTTTCCTACCGATCCTCGACTTCGGCAATGTCATCTACAAAATTGCTTACAACACTCTACTCAGCAAACTGGATGCAGTGCCATCCGTTTTGTCACTAAAGCACCTTATACCACCCACAACTGCGACCTGTATGCTCTGGTCGGCTGGCCCTCGCTACATATTCGTCGCCAGACCCACTGGCTCCAGGTCATCTACAAGTCCATGCTAGGTAATGCTCCGCCTTATCTCAGTTCACCGGTCACGATGGCAACATCCACCCGTAACACGCGCTCCAGCAGGTGTATCTCACTGATCATCCCTAAAGCCAACACCTCATTTGGCCGCCTTTCGTTCCAGTTCTCTGCTGCCTGTGACTGGAACGAATTGCAAAAATCGCTGAAGTTGGAGACTTTTATCTCCCTCACCAACTTCAAACATCTGCTATCTGAGCAGCTAACCGATCGCTGCCGCTGTACATAGTCTATCGGTAAATAGCCCACCCAGAGCCCTATTCCCTATATAGTGTACTACTTTAGACCAGAGCCCTATTCCCTATATAGTGTACTACTGTTGACCAGAGCCCTATTCCCTATATAGTGTACTACTTTAGACCAGAGCCCTATTCCCTATATAGTGTACTACTTTAGACCAGAGCCCTATTCCCTATATAGTGCACTACTTTAGACCAGAACCCTATTCCCTATATAGTGTACTACTTTAGACCAGAGCCCTATTCCCTATATACTTCACTACTTTAGACCAGAGCCCTATTCCCTATATAGTGTACTACTTTAGACCAGATCCCTATTCCCTATATAGTGCACTACTTTAGACCAGAGCCCTATTCCCTGTATAGTGCACTACTTTAGACCAGAGCCCTATTCCCTATATAGTGTACTACTTTAGACCAGAACCCTATTCCCTATATAGTACACTACTTTAGACCAGAACCCTATTCCCTATATAGTGGACTACTTTAGACCAGAGCCCTATTCCCTATATAGTGCACTGTAAGACTCAGCCGTTTCCAGGCTAATCATCATTATTACCACTCATCCCAGTGTTTAACACTAACAGGCCATACAGGAAGTACAACTCAACTACAGAGTGTCTAACAGCCCGGTAACAGGAAGTGAACTGTTAGGTTAACTGTGGTCTGGCTGCTCAGACCACATCTCGGTTCAAATAATATTGGAAGTCTTTCAAATACTTTAGTGTTTGCTTTAGCCTGCACGGAGAGACAGGTTTGTGTTTGCTTTAGCCTGCACGGAGAGACAGGTTAGTGTTTGCTTTAGCCTGCACGGAGAGACAGGTTAGTGTTTGCTTTAGCCTGCACGGAGAGACAGGTTAGTGTTTGCTTTAGCCTGCACGGAGAGACAGGTTAGTGTTTGCTTTAGCCTGCACGGAGAGACAGGTTAGTGTTTGCTTTAGCCTGCACGGAGAGACAGGTTAGTGTTTGCTTTAGCCTGCACGGAGAGACAGGTTAGTGTTTGCTTTAGCCTGCACGGAGAGACAGGTTAGTGTTTGCTTTAGCCTGCACGGAGAGACAGGTTAGTGTTTGCTTTAGCCTGCACGGAGAGACAGGTTAGTGTTTGCTTTAGCCTGCACGGAGAGACAGGTTAGTGTTTGCTTTAGCCTGCACGGAGAGACAGGTTAGTGTTTGCTTTAGCCTGCACGGAGAGACAGGTTTGTGTTTGCTTTAGCCTGCACGGAGAGACAGGTTAGTGTTTGCTTTAGCCTGCACGGAGAGACAGGTTAGTGTTTGCTTTAGCCTGCACGGAGAGACAGGTTAGTGTTTGCTTTAGCCTGCACGGAGAGACAGGTTAGTGTTTGCTTTAGCCTGCACGGAGAGACAGGTTTGCGTTTGCTTTAGCCTGCACGGAGAGACAGGTTTGTGTTTGCTTTAGCCTGCACGGAGAGACAGGTTAGTGTTTGCTTTAGCCTGCACGGAGAGACAGGTTAGTGTTTGCTTTAGCCTGCACGGAGAGACAGGTTAGTGTTTGCTTTAGCCTGCACGGAGAGACAGGTTTGCGTTTGCTTTAGCCTGCACGGAGAGACAGGTTTGTGTTTGCTTTAGCCTGCACGGAGAGACAGGTTAGTGTTTGCTTTAGCCTGCACGGAGAGACAGGTTAGTGTTTGCTTTAGCCTGCACGGAGAGACAGGTTAGTGTTTGCTTTAGCCTGCACGGAGAGACAGGTTAGTGTTTGCTTTAGCCTGCACGGAGAGACAGGTTAGTGTTTGCTTTAGCCTGCACGGAGAGACAGGTTAGTGTTTGCTTTAGCCTGCACGGAGAGACAGGTTAGTGTTTGCTTTAGCCTGCACGGAGAGACAGGTTAGTGTTTGCTTTAGCCTGCACGGAGAGACAGGTTAGTGTTTGCTTTAGCCTGCACGGAGAGACAGGTTAGTGTTTGCTTTAGCCTGCACGGAGAGACAGGTTTGTGTTTGCTTTAGCCTGCACGGAGAGACAGGTTTGCACTTTTGTAACTAATCTGTTGGTTCCATTGTGCCAGGCAAGCTCAATCAAGCATTTTAAATGATTTGAATAGTATTTGAGCCCAGGTGTGTCTCAGCCTAGTTCTGGGTCTGGTATGTGAGAGACTTCCTCTGTAGAGTATTTAATGTTGGACATGTTTCTGTCCAAACATTCGGCAGCACCTGGGACAACACACCCTCTGCACCGTTCTGCTCCGTTCTGCTCTGCTTTGTTCTGCTTTGTTCTGCTCTGCTCTGTTCTGTTCTAATCTGTTCTGTTCTGCTCCACACACACACACACACACACCAATCAGCACCGTAGCGGGAACAGAATTAATAGTTCAGGCAGGCTGCTTCTTAAAAGGCTAGGCCCTCTGAAAACAAAATACCACAGGGCCAAACTGCTCTCACATTGGAGAGAAAGAAAGAGAGGGCTGGCTCAAGGGAAACCATCCGGATTGCTGAAAGGATTTTAAAGAATTCAGAGGATAGAAAATGGAGAGAATTAGTTAATGCATTCCTTAGCTGATGGAGGTCTGTGTGTGTACGTGCGTGCATGAGTGTGTGTGTCTGTGTGTGAATGAGTGTGTGTTTCCTCATTACTGTCAGACTAAACAGATTCTGAGGAATTTGTTTTTTGTCACGTTGTTGAAAATATATATTTCAAGCTGAGATACACTCCATGGCCAAAAGTATGTGGTCACCTGCTTGTCGAACATCTCATTCTAAAATCATAGGCATTAATTTGGAGATGGACCACCTTAGCTGCTATAACAGTCTCCACTCTTCTGGGAAGGCTTTCTACTAGATGTTGGAACATTGCTGCTATAACAGCCTCCACTCTTCTGGGAAGGCTTTCCACTAGATGTAGGAACATTGCTGCTATAACAGCCTCCACTCTTCTGGGAAGGCTTTCCACTAGATGTTGGAACATTGCTGCTATAACAGCCTCCACTCTTCTGGGAAGGCTATCCACTAGATGTTGGAACATTGCTGCTATAACAGCCTCCACTCTTCTGGGAAGACTTTCCACTAGATGTTGGAACATTGCTGCTATAACAGCCTCCACTCTTCTGGGAAGACTTTCCACTAGATGTTGGAACATTGCTGCTATAACAGCCTCCACTCTTCTGGGAAGACTTTCCACTAGATGTTGGAACATTGCTGCTATAACAGCCTCCACTCTTCTGGGAAGACTTTCCACTAGATGTTGGAACATTGCTGCTATAACAGCCTCCACTCTTCTGGGAAGGCTTTCCACTAGATGTTGGAACATTGCTGCTATAACAGCCTCCACTCTTCTGGGAAGGCTTTCCACTAGATGTTGGAACATTGCTGCTATAACAGCCTCCACTCTTCTGGGAAGACTTTCCACTAGATGTTGGAACATTGCTGCTATAACAGCCTCCACTCTTCTGGGAAGACTTTCCACTAGATGTGGGAACATTGGTGCTATAACAGCCTCCACTCTTCTGGGAAGGCTTTCCACTAGATGTTGGAACATTGCTGCTATAACAGCCTCCACTCTTCTGGGTAGGCTTTCCACTAGATGTTGGAACATTGCTGCTATAACAGCCTCCACTCTTCTGGGAAGGCTTTCCACTAGATGTTGGAACATTGCTGCTATAACAGCCTCCACTCTTCTGGGAAGGCTTTCCACTAGATGTTGGAACATTGCTGCTATAACAGCCTCCACTCTTCTGGGAAGGCTTTCCACTAGATGTTGGAACTATGCTGCTATAACAGCCTCCACTCTTCTGGGAAGGCTTTCCACTAGATGTTGGAACATTGCTGCTATAACAGCCTCCACTCTTCTGGGAAGGCTTTCCACTAGATGTTGGAACATTGCTGCTATAACAGCCTCCACTCTTCTGGGAAGGCTTTCCACTAGATGTTGGAACATTGCTGCTATAACAGCCTCCACTCTTCTGGGAAGGCTTTCCACTAGATGTTGGAACATTGCTGCTATAACAGCCTCCACTCTTCTGGGAAGACTTTCCACTAGATGTGGGAACATTGCTGCGGGGACTTGCTTCCATTCAGCCACAAGAGCATTAGTGAGGTCGGTCACTGATGTTGGGCGATTAGGCCTGGCTCACAGTCGGTGTTCCAATTCATCCCAAAGGCATTGGATGGGGTTGAGGCCAGGGCTCTGTGCAGGCCAGTCATGTTCTTCCACACCCATCTCGGCAAACCATTTCTGTATGGACATCGATTTGTGCATGGGGGCATTTTCATGCTGAAACAGGAAAGGGCCTTCACCAAACGGTTACCACAAAGTTGGAAGGTATGGCGTTAAGATTTTTATGCCTCTATTTTGGTTTGGTCAGGGTGTGATTTGGGTGGGCAGTCTATGTTCTGTGATTTTCTATTTCTATGTTTTTGGCCGGGGGTGGTTCTCAATCAGAGGCAGCTGTCTACCGTTGTCTCTGATTGAGAACCATACTTAGGTACCCTTTTCCTCCACCTGTTTTGTGGGAAGTTGACTTTGTAGTTGTTCAGGCCCAAAGCTTCACGGTTTGTTTTTTTGTTCTTTGTTTTGTCGGCGTCATTTAAAAAAAAAGTTAATGTAAGCTTACCATGTTGCACCTTGGTCCAGTCCTTCAGCCAGCCGTGACAGGCAGGTTCTCCTGGCATCCACCAAACACAGATTCGTCCATTGGACTGCTCGCCGCCAGATGGTGAAGCGTGATTCATCACTTCAGAGAACACGTTTCCACTGCTCCAGAGTCCAATGGCGGCGAGCTTTACACCACTGCAGCCGAAGCTTGGCATTGCACATGGCGGTCTTAGACTTGTGTGTGGCTTCTCGTCCATGGAAATCCATTTCATGAAGCTCTCGACAAACAGTTGTGCTGACGTTGCTTCCCGAGGCAGTCTGGAACTCAGTAGCGAGTGTTGCAACCGAGGACAGACAATTTTTAAGCTCTACACGCTTCAGCACTCGGCGGTCCTGTTCTGTGCGCTTGTGTGGCCTACCACTTCATGGCTGAGCCGTTGTTTCTCCTAGACATTACCACTTCACAGTAACGGCACTTACAGTTAATTAGGGCAGCTCTAGCAGGGCAGAAATTTGACAAACTAACTTGTTGGAAAGGTGGCATCCAATGAAGTTGCCACATTGACAATCACTGAGCTCTTCAGTAAGGCCAATCTACCGCCAATGTTTGTCTATGGAGATTGCACGGCGGTGTGCTCGATTTTATAAACCTGTCATCAACATGTGTGGCTGAAATAGCCAAAGAGGTGTCCACATACTTTATATCTATGAATAGTGAACATCAGGTTTGATGAGAACAGCAACACTTAGTGTTTAATGTTGTCTGTCTGTCTGTCCGACCGACCGACCAAAACATTTAAATGATCTCACCTTTTAGTTATTTGAATATTTTTATTTCAGACAGAAACAAACATTAAAATTATGAATTACCTGCTATTCTCTAAACCAATGTTAAGACCAGCGTCTAACAGAATGTAGACTGGTCTAATAGCCTATAACAGAATGTAGACTGCTCTATAACAGAATGTAGACTGGTCTAAGTCTATAACAGAATGTAGACTGGTCTATAACAGAATGCAGACTGGTCTAATAGTCTATAATAGAATGTAGGCGGGTCTAAGAGCCTATAACATAATGTAGGCTGGCCTAATAGTCTATAACAGAATGTAGGCCGGTCTAATAGCCTATAACATAATGTAGACTGGTCTAGTATCCTATAACAGAATGCAGACTGGTTTAGTATCCTATAACAGAAAGCAGACTGGTTTAATAGTCTATAACAGAATGTATTCTGGTTTAATAGGCTATAACATAATGTAGACTGGTCTAGTATCCTATAACAGAATGCAGACTGGTTTAATAGTCTATAACAGAATGTAGACTGGTCTAATAGCCTAAAACAGAATGTAGACTGCTTGCAGCAGTATCTGAGAAGTCAGTATTGCCATTAAGGTAATGCTGTGTTGATGCTGGCCAGTCATCCTGGTCTAAAGACTCTACCAGGCTATAATCCTGGCCAAGCAGTCCGAGTCTAGACACTCTACCAGGCTATAATGTTGGCCAGTCAGCCTGGTCTAAACACTCTACCTGGCTATAATGTTGGCCAGTCAGCCTGGTCTAAACACTCTACCTGGCTATAATGTTGGCCAGTCAGCCTGGTCTAAACACTCTACCAGGCTATAATGTTGGCCAGTCAGCCTGGTCTAAACACTCTACCAGGCTATAATGCTGGCCAGTCAGCCTGGTCTAAACACTCTACCAGGCTATAATGCTGGCCAGTCAGCCTGGTCTAAACACTCTACCAGGCTATAATGTTGGTCAGTCAGCCTAGTCTAAACACTCTACCAGGCTATAATATTTGCCAGCCAGCCTGGTCTAAACACTCTACCAGGCTATAATGCTGGCCAGTCAGCCTGGTCTAAATACTCTACCAGGCTTTAAAACACACAATCCTTCTAAACATCTGGATGCCTCCTAAATAGCACCCTGTGCCCTAAATGGTGCACTACTCTTGTCCAGAGTCCTGTGGGAACCCTGTGAGAGCTCTGGTCAAAGGCAGTGCACCATATAGGGAATAGGGGCCCATTTGGGACCTTTCCACAATCTCTTCTAAACATAGAGCCTTCTATGGACTGATTCTAATTACCCAGCCCATTAGGAGTAATATGGAGTAATGGGCTGTTAGATGTTATTTAGTAAAGCAACTGCAGGGTTTGAGGGGTTTTATTATGGTTCTATATTAGGTTGAGGATCAACGCTGCCCTGCCTGTGTGTGTGTGTTCTATATTAGGTTGAGGATCAACGCTGCCCTGCCTGTGTGTGTGTGTTCTATATTAGGTTGAGGATCAACGCTGCCCTGCCTGTGTGTGTGTTCTATATTAGGTTGAGGATCAACACTGCCCTGCCTGTGTGTGTGTGTTCTATATTAGGTTGAGGATCAACGCTGCCCTGTGTGTGTGTGTTCTATATTAGGTTGAGGATCAACACTGCCCTGCCTGTGTGTGTGTGTTCTATATTAGGTTGAGGATCAACACTGCCCTGTGTGTGTGTGTTCTATATTAGGTTGAGGATCAACGCTGCCCTGCCTGTGTGTGTGTGTGTTCTATATTAGGTTGAGGATCAACACTGCCCTGCCTGTGTGTGTGTGTTCTATATTAGGTTGAGGATCAACACTGCCCTGCCTGTGTGTGTGTTCTATATTAGGTTGAGGATCAACACTGCCCTGCCTGTGTGTGTGTGTTCTATATTAGGTTGAGGATCAACACTGCCCTGCCTGTGTGTGTGTGTTCTATATTAGGTTGAGGATCAACACTGCCCTGTGTGTGTGTGTTCTATATTAGGTTGAGGATCAACACTGCCCTGCCTGTGTGTGTGTGTTCTATATTAGGTTGAGGATCAACGCTGCCCTGCCTGTGTGTGTGTGTGTTCTATATTAGGTTGAGGATCAACGCTGCCCTGCCTGTGTGTGTGTTCTATATTAGGTTGAGGATCAACGCTGCCCTGCCTGTGTGTGTGTGTTCTATATTAGGTTGAGGATCAACACTGCCCTGCCTGTGTGTGTGTGTTCTATATTAGGTTGAGGATCAACACTGCCCTGCCTGTGTGTGTGTGTTCTATATTAGGTTGAGGATCAACGCTGCCCTGCCTGTGTGTGTGTGTGTGTGTGTTCTATATTAGGTTGAGGATCAACGCTGCCCTGCCTGTGTGTGTGTTCTATATTAGGTTGAGGATCAACACTGCCCTGCCTGTGTGTGTGTGTTCTATATTAGGTTGAGGATCAACACTGCCCTGCCTGTGTGTGTGTGTGTGTGTGTTCTATATTAGGTTGAGGATCAACGCTGCCCTGCCTGTGTGTGTGTTCTATATTAGGTTGAGGATCAACGCTGCCCTGCCTGTGTGTGTGTGTTCTATATTAGGTTGAGGATCAACGCTGCCCTGCCTGTGTGTGTGTGTTCTATATTAGGTTGAGGATCAACACTGCCCTGCCTGTGTGTGTGTGTTCTATATTAGGTTGAGGATCAACGCTGCCCTGCCTGTGTGTGTGTGTGTGTGTGTTCTATATTAGGTTGAGGATCAACGCTGCCCTGCCTGTGTGTGTGTTCTATATTAGGTTGAGGATCAACGCTGCCCTGCCTGTGTGTGTGTTCTATATTAGGTTGAGGATCAACGCTGCCCTGTGTGTGTGTGTGTGTGTTCTATATTAGGTTGAGGATCAACGCTGCCCTGCCTGTGTGTGTGTGTTCTATATTAGGTTGAGGATCAACGCTGCCCTGCCTGTGTGTGTGTGTTCTATATTAGGTTGAGGATCAACGCTGCCCTGCCTGTGTGTGTGTTCTATATTAGGTTGAGGATCAACGCTGCCCTGCCTGTGTGTGTGTGTTCTATATTAGGTTGAGGATCAATGCTGCCCTGTGTGTGTGTGTTCTATATTAGGTTGAGGATCAACGCTGCCCTGTGTGTGTGTGTGTGTGTTCTATATTAGGTTGAGGATCAACGCTGCCCTGCCTGTGTGTGTGTGTTCTATATTAGGTTGAGGATCAACGCTGCCCTGCCTGTGTGTGTGTGTTCTATATTAGGTTGAGGATCAACGCTGCCCTGCCTGTGTGTGTGTTCTATATTAGGTTGAGGATCAACGCTGCCCTGCCTGTGTGTGTGTGTTCTATATTAGGTTGAGGATCAACACTGCCCTGCCTGTGTGTGTGTGTTCTATATTAGGTTGAGGATCAACGCTGCCCTGCCTGTGTGTGTGTGTTCTATATTAGGTTGAGGATCAACGCTGCCCTGCCTGTGTGTGTGTGTTCTATATTAGGTTGAGGATCAACACTGCCCTGCCTGTGTGTGTGTGTTCTATATTAGGTTGAGGATCAACGCTGCCCTGCCTGTGTGTGTGTGTGTGTGTTCTATATTAGGTTGAGGATCAACGCTGCCCTGTGTGTGTGTGTTCTATATTAGGTTGAGGATCAACGCTGCCCTGTGTGTGTGTGTGTGTGTTCTATATTAGGTTGAGGATCAACGCTGCCCTGCCTGTGTGTGTGTGTTCTATATTAGGTTGAGGATCAACGCTGCCCTGCCTGTGTGTGTGTGTTCTATATTAGGTTGAGGATCAACGCTGCCCTGCCTGTGTGTGTGTTCTATATTAGGTTGAGGATCAACGCTGCCCTGCCTGTGTGTGTGTGTTCTATATTAGGTTGAGGATCAACGCTGCCCTGCCTGTGTGTGTGTTCTATATTAGGTTGAGGATCAACGCTGCCCTGCCTGTGTGTGTGTGTTCTATATTAGGTTGAGGATCAACGCTGCCCTGCCTGTGTGTGTGTGTTCTATATTATATGCCTGGAAGGTGTGTGTGTGATCTAAAATAGGCTGAGGCTCAACACTGCCCTGCCTGGAAGGTGTGTGTGTGTGTCCGTGTGTGTGAGTCTGCATGTTTCCAGATTGTAGCAGGTTATGTGCTAATTCAGTTTCCACATAAAGAATGTGATGGACCACCCACGGGCAGGAGGATTGAGGCTGCTGGATGTTTATTGGGAGTGTATAGAGGTGTGTAGCATCAGTGTGTATTAATGTGTAGCAGCAGTGTGTAGTAGCAGTGTATAGTAATGTGTAGTAGCGGTGTGTTGTAATGTGTAGTAGCAGTGTGTAGCAGCAGTGTGTAGTAATGTGTAGCAGCAGTGTGTAGTAATGTGTAGTAGCAGTGTGTTGTAATGTACAGCAGTGTGTAGTAATGTGTAGTAGCAGTAGTGTGTAGTAATATGTAGCAGCAGTGTGTAGTAATGTGTATCAGCAGTGTGTAACAGCAGTGTGTAGTAATGTGTAGCAGCAGTGTGTAGTAGCTGTGTGTAGTAATGCGTAGCAGCAGTGTGTTGTAATGTGTAGCAGCAGTGTGTTGTAATGTGTAGTAGCAGTGTGTAGCAGCAGTGTGTGGTAGCAGTGTGTAGTAATGTGTAGCAGCAGTGTGTAGTAATGTGTAGTAGCAGTGTGTAGTAATGTGTAGCAGCAGTGTGTAGTAATGTGTAGCAGCAGTGTGTAGTATCAGTGTGTATTAATGTGTAGTAGCAGTGTGTAGTAATGTGTAGCAGCAGTGTGTTGTAATGTGTAGTAGCAGTGTGTAGTATCAGTGTGTATTCATGTGTAGTAGCAGTGTGTAGTAATGTGTAGTAGCAGTGTGTGGTATCAGTGTGTATTAATGTGTAGCAGCAGTGTGTAGCAGCAGTGTGTAGTAATGTGTAGCAGCAGTGTGTAGTAATGTGTATCAGCTGTGTGTAGCAGCAGTGTGTAGTAATGTGTAGCAGAAGTGTGTTGTAATGTGTAGTAGCAGTGTGTAGTATCAGTGTGTATTAATGTGTAGTAGCAGTGTGTAGTAATGTGTAGTAGCAGTGTGTCGTATCAGTGTGTATTAATGTGTAGCAGCAGTGTGTAGCAGCAGTGTGTAGTAATGTGTAGCAGCAGTGTGTAGTAATGTGTATCAGCAGTGTGTAGCAGCAGTGTGTAGTAATGTGTAGCAGAAGTGTGTTGTAATGTGTAGTAGCAGTGTGTTGTATCAGTGTGTATTAATGTGTAGTAGCAGTGTGTAGTAGCAGTGTGTAGTAATGTGTAGCAGCAGTGTGTTGTAATGTGTAGCAGCAGTGTGTAGCAATGTGTAGCAGCAGTGTGTAGTAATGTGTATCAGCAGTGTGTAGCAGCAGTGTGTAGTAATGTGTAGCAGCAGTGTGTAGTAGCTATGTGTAGTAATGCGTAGCCGCAGTGTGTTGTAATGTGTAGCAGCAGTGTGTTGTGATGTGTAGCAGCAGTGTGTAGCAGCAGTGTGTAGTAATGTGTAGTAGCAGTGTGTAGTGATGTGTAGTAATGTGTAGTAGCAGTGTGAAGTAATGTGTAGCAGCAGTGTGTAGTAATGTGTAGTAGCAGTGTGTAGTAGTAATGTGTAGTAGCAGTGTGGAGTAATGTGGAGTAGTAGTGTGTAGTAATTTGTAGTAGCAGTGTGCTGTAATGTGTAGTAGCAGTGTGTAGTAATGTGTAGTAGCAGTGTGTAGTAATGTGAGCAGCGGTGTGTAGTAATGTGTAGCAGCAGAGTGTAGTAGCAGCATGTAGTTATGTGTAGCAGCAGTGTGTAGTAGTGTGTAGTAATATGTAGCAGCAGTGTGTAGTAATGTGTATCAGCAGTGTGTAACAGCAGTGTGTAGTAATGTGTAGCAGCAGTGTGTAGTAGCTGTGTGTAGTAATGCGTAGCAGCAGTGTGTTGTAATGTGTAGCAGCAGTGTGTTGTAATGTGTAGTAGCAGTGTGTAGCAGCAGTGTATGGTAGCAGTGTGTAGTAATGTGTAGCAGCAGTGTGTAGTAATGTGTAGTAGCAGTGTGTAGTAATGTGTAGCAGCAGTGTGTAGTAATGTGTAGCAGCAGTGTGTAGTATCAGTGTGTATTAATGTGTAGTAGCAGTGTGTAGTAATGTGTAGCAGCAGTGTGTTGTAATGTGTAGTAGCAGTGTGTAGTATCAGTGTGTATTCATGTGTAGTAGCAGTGTGTAGTAATGTGTAGTAGCAGTGTGTGGTATCAGTGTGTATTAATGTGTAGCAGCAGTGTGTAGCAGCAGTGTGTAGTAATGTGTAGCAGCAGTCTGTAGTAATGTGTATCAGCTGTGTGTAGCAGCAGTGTGTAGTAATGTGTAGCAGAAGTGTGTTGTAATGTGTAGTAGCAGTATGTAGTATCAGTGTGTATTAATGTGTAGTAGCAGTGTGTAGTAATGTGTAGTAGCAGTGTGTCGTATCAGTGTGTATTAATGTGTAGCAGCAGTGTGTAGCAGCAGTGTGTAGTAATGTGTAGCAGCAGTGTGTAGTAATGTGTATCAGCAGTGTGTAGCAGCAGTGTGTAGTAATGTGTAGCAGAAGTGTGTTGTAATGTGTAGTAGCAGTGTGTTGTATCAGTGTGTATTAATGTGTAGTAGCAGTGTGTAGTAGCAGTGTGTAGTAATGTGTAGCAGCAGTGTGTTGTAATGTGTAGCAGCAGTGTGTAGCAATGTGTAGCAGCAGTGTGTAGTAATGTGTATCAGCAGTGTGTAGCAGCAGTGTGTAGTAATGTGTAGCAGCAGTGTGTAGTAGCTATGTGTAGTAATGCGTAGCCGCAGTGTGTTGTAATGTGTAGCAGCAGTGTGTTGTAATGTGTAGCAGCAGTGTGTAGCAGCAGTGTGTAGTAATGTGTAGTAGCAGTGTGTAGTGATGTGTAGTAATGTGTAGTAGCAGTGTGAAGTAATGTGTAGCAGCAGTGTGTAGTAATGTGTAGTAGCAGTGTGTAGTAGTAATGTGTAGTAGCAGTGTGGAGTAATGTGGAGTAGTAGTGTGTAGTAATTTGTAGTAGCAGTGTGCTGTAATGTGTAGTAGCAGTGTGTAGTAATGTGTAGTAGCAGTGTGTAGTAATGTGAGCAGCGGTGTGTAGTAATGTGTAGCAGCAGAGTGTAGTAGCAGCATGTAGTTATGTGTAGCAGCAGTGTGTAGTAATGTGTAGTAATGTTTGGTAATGTGTAGTAGCAGTGTGTAGTAATGTGTAGTAGCAGTGTGTAGTAATGTGTAGCAGCAGTGTGTATTAGCAGTGTGTGGTAATGTGTAGCAGCAGTGTGTAGTAATGTGTAGTAGCAGTGTGTAGCAGCAGTGTGTTGTAATGTGTAGTAATGTTTAGTAATGTGTAGTAGCAGTGTGTAGTAATGTGTAGTAGCAGTGTGTAGTAATGTGTAGCAGCAGTGTGTATTAGCAGTGTGTGGTAATGTGTAGCAGCAGTGTGTAGTAATGTGTAGTAGCAGTGTGTAGCAGCAGTGTGTTGTAATGTGTAGTAGTGTGTAGCAGCAGTGTGTAGTAATGTGTAACAGCAGTGTGTAGTAGCTGGGTGTAGCAGCAGTGTTTTGTAATGTGTAGGAGCAGTGTGTAGCAGCAGTGTGTTGTAATGTGTAGTAGCAGTGTGTAGTAATGTGTATCAGCAGTGTGTAGTCATGTGTAGCAGCAGTGTGTAGTAATGTGTAGCAGCAGTGTGTAGTAATGTGTAGCAGCAGTGTGTTGTAATGTGTAGCAGCAGTTTGAGGTAATGTATGAAACATCAATGTGTAGCAGCAGTGTGTAGTAATGTGTAGCAGCAGTGTGTAGCAGCAGTGTGTAGTAATGTGTAACAGCAGTGTGTAGTAATGTGTATCAGCAGTGTGTAGCAGCAGTGTGTTGTAATGTGTAGCAGCAGTGTGTAGTAATGTGTAGCAGCAGTGTGCTGTAATGTGTAGCAGCAGTGTGTAGCAGTGTGTTGTAATGTGTAGTAGCAGTGTGTAGTAATGTGTAGAAGCAGTGTGTAGTAATGTGTAGTAGCAGTGTGTAGTAATGTGTAGCAGCAGTGTGTAGTAATGTATAGCAGCAGTGTGTAGTAGCAGTGAGTAGTAGCAGTGTGCTGTAATGTGTAGCAGCAGTGTGTAGTAGCAGTGTGTAGTAGTAATGTGTAGTAGCAGTGTGTAGTAATGTGTAGCAGCAGTGTGTAGTAATGTGTAGTAGCAGTGTGTAGTAATGTGTAGCAGCAGTGTGTAACAGCAGTGTGTAGTAGCTGGGTGTAGTAGCAGTGTGTAGTAATGTATAGCAGCAGTGTGTAGCAATGTGTAGCAGCAGTGTGTGGTAATGTGTGGTAGCTGTGTGTAGCAGCAGTGTGTAGTAATGTGTAGCAGCAGTGTGTTGTAATGTGTAGCAGCAGTGTGAAGTAATGTGTAGTAGCTGTGTGTAGCAGCAGTGTGTAGTAGCTGTGTGTAGCAGCAGTGTGCTGTAATGTGTAGCAGCAGTGTGAAGTAATGTATGTAACATCAATGTGTAGCAGCAGTGTGTAGTAATGTGTAGCAGCAGTGTGTAGCAGCAGTGTGTGGTAATGTGTAGCAGCAGTGTGTAGTAGCAGTGTGTAGTAATGTGTAGTAATGTTTAGTAATGTGTAGTAGCAGTGTGTAGTAATGTGTAGTAGCAGTGTGTAGTAATGTGTAGTAGCAGTGTGTAGTAATGTGTAGCAGCAGTGTGTAGCCGCAGTGTGTTGTAATGTGTAGTAGTGTGTAGCAGCAGTGTGTAGTAATGTGTAACAGCAGTGTGTAGTAGCTGGGTGTAGTAGCAGTGTGTTGTAATGTGTAGTTGCAGTGTGTAGTAATGTGTATCAGCAGTGTGTAGTCATGTGTAGCAGCAGTGTGTAGTAATGTTTACCAGCAGTGTGTAGTAATGTGTAGCAGCAGTGTGTTGTAATGTGTAGCAGCAGTGTGTAGTAATGTGTAGTAGCTGTGTGTAGCAGCAGTGTCTAGTAATGTGTAGCAGCTGTGTGTTGTAATGTGTAGCATCAGTGTGAAGTAATGTGTAGTAGCTGTGTGTAGCAGCATTGTGTAGTAATGTGTAGCAGCAGTGTGTTGTAATGTGTAGCATCAGTGTGAAGTAATGTGTAGTAGCTGTGTGTAGCAGCAGTGTGTTGTAATGTGTAGCAGCAGTGTGAAGTAATGTGTGTAACATCAATGTGTAGCAGCAGTGTGTAGTAATGTGTAGCAGCAGTGTGTAGCAGCAGTGTGTAGTAATGTGTAGCAGCAGCGTGTAGTAATGTGTATCAGCAGTGTGTAGCAGCAGTGTGTAGTAATGTGTAGCAGCAGTGTGTAGTAATGTGTAGCAGCAGTGTGCTGTAATGTGTAGCAGCAGTGTGTAGCAGTGTGTTGTAATGTGTAGTAGCAGTGTGTAGTAATGTGTGGTAGCAGTGTGTAGTCATGTGTAGAAGCAGTGTGTAGTAATGTGTAGTAGCAGTGTGTAGTAATGTGTAGCAGCAGTGTGTAGTAGCGGTGAGTAGTAGCGGTGTGCTGTAATGTGTAGCAGCAGTGTGTAGTAGCAGTGTGTAGTAGTAATGTGTAGTAGCAGTGTGTAGTAATGTGTAGCAGCAGTGTGACGTAATGTGTAGCAGCAGTGTGTAATAGCAGTGAGTAGTAGCAGTGTGCTGTAATGTGTAGTAGCTGTGTGTAGCAGCAGTTTGTAGTAATGTGTAGCAGCAATGTGTAGTAGCAGTGTGTAGTAATGTGTAGCAGCAGTGTGTAGTAATGTGTAGCAGCAGTGTGTAATAGCAGCGAGTAGTAGCAGTGTGCTGTAATGTGTAGTAGCTGTGTGTAGCAGCAGTGTGTAGTACTGTGTAGCAGCAGTGTGTTGTAATGTGTAGCAGCAGTTTGAAGTAATGTGTGTAACATCAATGTGTAGCAGCAGTTTGTAGTAATGTGTAGCAGCAGTGTGTAGCAGCAGTGTGTAGTATTGTGTATCAGCAGTGTGTATTAACGTGTAGTAGCAGTGTGTAGTAATGTGTAGTGGCAATGTGTAGTAGCAGTGTGAAGTAATGTGTGGTAGCAGTGTGTAGCAGCAGTGTGTAGTAATGTGTAGCAGCAGTGTGTAGTAATGTGTAGCAGCAATGTGGTGTAATGTGTAGCAGCAGTGTGTAGTAATGTGTAGCAGCAGTGTTTTGTAATGCGTAGTGTTAGTGTGTAGTAATGTGTAACAGCAGTGTGTATTAACGTGCAGTAGCAGTGTGTAGTAATGTGTAGTAGCAATGTGTATCAGCAGTGTGTAGTAATGTGTAGCAGCAGTGTGTAGTAATGTGTGTAACAGCAGTGTGTATTAACGTGCAGTAGCAGTGTGTAGTAATGTGTAGTAGCAATGTGTATCAGCAGTGTGTAGTAATGTGTAGTAGCAGTGTGTTGTAATTTGTAGCAGCAGTGTGTAGTAATGTGTTGTAGCAGCAGTGTGTTGTAATGTGTAGTGTTAGTGTGTAGTAATGTGTAACAGTAGTGTGTACTAACGTGTAGTAGCAGTGTGTAGTATCAGTGTGTATTACTGTGTAGTAGCATCAGCGTGTATTAATGTATATTAGCAGTGTGTAGTAATGTGTAGCAGCAGTGTGTAGTAATGTGCAGCAGCAGTGTGTAGTAATGTGTAGTAATGTGTAACAGCTGTGTGTACTAACGTGTAGTAGCAGTGTGTAGTAATGTGTGGTAGCAGTGTGTAGTAATGTGTGGTAGCAGTGTGTAGTAGCAGTGTGTAGTAATGTGTAGCAGCAGTGTGTAGTAATGTGTAGCAGCAGTGTGTTGTAATGTGTAGTAGCAGTGTGTAGTATCAGTGTGTATTACTGTGTAGTAGCATCAGCGTGTATTAATGTATATTAGCAGTGTGTAGTAATGTGTAGCAGCAGTGTGTAGTAATGTGTAGCAGCAGTGTGTAGTAATGTGTAGCAGCATCAGTGTGTATTAATGTGTAGGAGCAGTGTGTAGTAATGTGTAGCAGCAGTGTGTAGTAATGTGTAGCAGCAGTGTGTAGTAATGTGTAGCAGCAGTGTGTAGTAATGTGTGGCAGCAGTGTGTAGCAGCAGTGTGTAGTAGCAGTGTGTAATATCAGTGTGTATTAATGTGTAGCAGCAGTGTGTAGTAACGTGTAGTAGCAGTGTGAGTAGTGTGTAGCAGCAGTGTGTTGTAATGTGTGGTAGCAGTGTGTAGTAATGTTTAGCAGCAGTGTGTAGAAATGTGTAGCAGCAGTGTGTAGTAATGTGTAGTAGCGGTGTGTAGTAGCAGTGTGTAGTAATGTGTTGCAGCAGTGTGTGGTAATGTGTAGTAATGTGTAGCAGCAGTGTGTAGTAATGTGTCGCAGCAGTGTGTTGTAATGTGTAGTAGCAGTGTGTAGTATCAGTGTGTTACTGTGTAGTAGCATCAGTGTGTAGAAATGTGTAGCAGCAGTGTGTAGTAATGTGTAGCAGCAGTGAGTAGTAGCAGTGTGTAGTAAGTGCAGTAATGTGTAGCAGCAGTGTGTAGTAATGTGTAGTAGCAGTGTGTAGCAGCAGTGTGTTGTAATGTGTGGTAGCAGTGTGTAGTAGTGTGTAGTAGCAGTGCGTAGTAAAGTGTAGTAGCGGTGTGTTGTAATGTGTAGTAGCAGTGTGTTGTAATGTGTAGTAGCAGTGTGTTGTAATGTGTAGTAGCAGTGTGTTGTAATGTGTAGTAGCAGTGTGTTGTAGCAGCAGTGTAGTAGCAGTGTGTATTAATGTATAGTATCGGTGTGTAGTAATGTGTGTGTAGTAGCAGTGTGTAGTAGTAATGTGTAGTAGCAGTGTGTAGTAGCAGTGAGTAGTAATGTGTAGTAGCAGTGTGTAGTAATGTGTTGCAATGTGTAGCAGCAGTTTGTAGTAGCAGTGTGTTGTAATGTATAGTATCGGTGTGTAGTAATGTGTGTGTAGTAGCAGTGTGTAGTAGTAATGTGTAGTAGCAGTGTGTAGTAGCAGTGAGTAGTAATGTGTAGTAGCAGTGTGTAGTAATGTGTTGCAATGTGTAGCAGCAGTTTGTAGTAGCAGTGTGTTGTAATGTGTAGCAGCAGTGTGTTGTAATGTGTATTAGCAGTGTGTTGTAATGTGTTGCAGCAGTGTGTAGTAATGTGTGTAGCAGCAGTGTATAGTAATGTGTAGTGGCAGTGTGTAGTAATGTGTAGTAGCAGTGTGTAGTAGCAGTGTGTAGTAATGTGTAGCAGCGGTGTGTAGTTGCAGTGTGTAGCAATGTGTAGCAGCGGTGTGTATTAATGTGTAGTAGCAGTGTGTAGTAATGTGTAGCAGCAGTGTGTAGTAATGTGTAGCAGCAGTGTGTAGTAATGTGTAGCAGCAGTGTGTGGCAGCAGTGTGTAGTAATGTGTAGTAGCAGTGTGTAGTAATGTGTAGCAGCAGTGTGTAGTAGCAGTGTGTAGTAATGTGTACCAGCAGTGTGTAGTAATGTGTAGCTGCAGTGTGTGGTAGCAGTGTGTAGCAGCAGTGTGTAGTAGCAGTGTGTAGTAGCAGTGTGTAGTAGCAGTGTGCTGTAATGTGTAGCAGCAAATCAAATCAAATTTATTTATATAGCCCTTCGTACATCAGCTGATATCTCAAAGTTCTGTACAGAAACCCAGCCTAAAACCCCAAACAGCAAGCAATGCAGGTGTAGAAGCACGGTGGCTAGGAAGAAACCTAGAGAGGAACCAGGCTATGTGGGGTGGCCAGTCCTCTTCTGGCTGTGCCGGGTGGAGATTATAACAGAACATGGCCAAGATGTTCAAATGTTCATAAATGACCAGCATGGTCGAATAATAATAAGGCAGAACAGTTGAAACTGGAGCAGCAGCACAGTCAGGTGGAAGTTGAAACTGGAGCAGCAGCATGGCCAGGTGGACTGGGGACAGCAAGGAGTCATCATGTCAGGTAGTCCTGGGGCATGGTCCTAGGGCTCAGGTCAGTTGAAACTGGAACAGCAGCATGGCCAGGTGGACTGGGGACAGCAAGGAGTCATCATGTCAGGTAGTCCTGGGGCATGGTCCTAGGGCTCAGGTCCTCCGAGAGAGAGAAAGAAAGAGAGAAGGAGAGAATTAGAGAACGCACACTTAGATTCACACAGGACACCGAATAGGACAGGAGAAGTACTCCAGATATAACAAACTGACCCCAGCCCCCCGACACATAAACTACTGGAGGCTGAGACAGGAGGGGTCAGGAGACACTGTGGCCCCATCCGAGGACACCCCCGGACAGGGCCAAACAGGAAGGATATAACCCCACCCACTTTGCCAAAGCACAGCCCCACACCACTAGAGGGATATCTTCAACCACCAACTTACCATCCTGAGACAAGGCTGAGTATAGCCCACAAAGATCTCCGCCACGGCACAACCCAAGGGGGGGCACCAACCCAGACAGGATGACCACAACAGTGAATCAACCCACTCAGGTGACGCACCCCCTCCAGGGACGGCATGAGAGAGCCCCAGCAAGCCAGTGACTCAGCCCCTGTAATAGGGTTAGAGGCAGAGAATCCCAGTGGAAAGAGGGGAACCGGCCAGGCAGAGACAGCAAGGGCGGTTCGTTGCTCCAGAGCCTTTCCGTTCACCTTCCCACTCCTGGGCCAGACTACACTCAATCATATGACCCACTGAAGAGATGAGTCTTCAGTAAAGACTTAAAGGTTGAGACCGAGTTTGCGTCTCTGACATGGGTAGGCAGACCGTTCCATAAAAATGGAGCTCTATAGGAGAAAGCCCTGCCTCCAGCTGTTTGCTTAGAAATTCTAGGGACAATTAGGAGGCCTGCGTCCTGTGACCGTAGCGTACGTGTAGGTATGTACGGCAGGACCAAATCAGAGAGATAGGTAGGAGCAAGCCCATGTAATGCTTTGTAGGTTAGCAGTAAAACCTTGAAATCAGCCCTTGCTTTGACAGGAAGCCAGTGTAGAGAGGCTAGCACTGGAGTAATATGATCAAATCAAGCAGCAGTGTGTAGTAATGTGTAGTAGCAGCGTGTAGTAACAGTGTGTAGTAGCATTGTGTATTAATGTGTAGCAGCAGTGTGTAGTAATGTGTAGCAGCAGTGTGTAGCAGCAGTGTGTAGTAATGTGTAGTAGCAGTGTGTAGTAGCAGTGTGTTGTAATGTGTGGTAGCAGTGTGTTGTAATGTGTAGCAGCAGTGTGTTGTAATGTGTAGCAGCAGTGTGTAGTAATGTGTGTAGCAGCAGTGTGTAGTAATGTGTGTATTAGCAGTGTGTAGTAATGTGTGTAGCAGCAGTGTGTAGTAATGTGTAGCAGCAGTGTGTTGTAATGTGTAGTAGCAGTGTGTAGTAATGTGTAGTAGCAGTGTGTAGTAGCAGTGTGTTGTAATGTGTAGTAGCAGTGTGTTGTAATGTGTAGTAGCAGTGAGTAGTAGCAGTAATGTGTAGCAGCAGTGTGTAGTAGTAATGTGTAGTAGTAGTGTGTAGTAATGTGTAGTAGCAGTGTGTAGTAATATGTAGCAGCAGTGTGTAGTAATGTGTAGCAGCAGTGTGTTGTAATGTGTAGTAGCAGTGTGTAGTAATGTGTAGCAGCAGTCTGTAGTAGTGTGTAGTAGCAGTGTGTAGCAGCAGTGTGTTGTAATGTGTAGTAGCAGTGTGTAGTATCAGTGTGTATTACTGTGTAGGAGCATCAGTGTGTTAATGTGTAGTGGCGGTGCGTAGTAATGTGTAGCAGCAGTGTGTAGTAATGTGTAGCAGCAGTGTGTAGTAATGTGTAGTAGCAGTGTGTAGCAGCAGTGTGTTGGAATGTGTAGTAGCAGTGTGTAGTATCAGTGTGTATTACTGTGTAGTAGCATCAGTGTGTTAATGTGTAGTGGCAGTGTGTAGTAATGTGTAGCAGCAGTGTGTTGTAATGTGTAGCAGCAGTGTGTTGTAATGTGTAGCAGCAGTCTGTTGTAATGTGTAGCAGCAGTGTGTTGTAATGTGTAGTAGCAGTGTGTAGTAGCAGTGTGTACTATCAGTGTGTATTAATGTGTAGCAGCAGTGTGTAGTAGCAGTGTGTAGTAATGTGTAGCAGCAGTGTGTTGTAATGTGTAGCAGCAGTGTGTAGTAATGTGTAGCTGCAGTGTGTGGTAGCAGTGTGTAGCAGCAGTGTGTAGTAGCAGTGTGTAGTAGCAGTGTGTAGTAGCAGTGTGCTGTAATGTGTAGCAGCAAATCAAATCAAATTTATTTATATAGCCCTTCGTACATCAGCTGATATCTCAAAGTTCTGTACAGAAACCCAGCCTAAAACCCCAAACAGCAAGCAATGCAGGTGTAGAAGCACGGTGGCTAGGAAGAAACCTAGAGAGGAACCAGGCTATGTGGGGTGGCCAGTCCTCTTCTGGCTGTGCCGGGTGGAGATTATAACAGAACATGGCCAAGATGTTCAAATGTTCATAAATGACCAGCATGGTCGAATAATAATAAGGCGGAACAGTTGAAACTGGAGCAGCAGCACAGTCAGGTGGAAGTTGAAACTGGAGCAGCAGCATGGCCAGGTGGACTGGGGACAGCAAGGAGTCATCATGTCAGGTAGTCCTGGGGCATGGTCCTAGGGCTCAGGTCAGTTGAAACTGGAACAGCAGCATGGCCAGGTGGACTGGGGACAGCAAGGAGTCATCATGTCAGGTAGTCCTGGGGCATGGTCCTAGGGCTCAGGTCCTCCGAGAGAGAGAAAGAAAGAGAGAAGGAGAGAATTAGAGAACGCACACTTAGATTCACACAGGACACCGAATAGGACAGGAGAAGTACTCCAGATATAACAAACTGACCCCAGCCCCCCGACACATAAACTACTGGAGGCTGAGACAGGAGGGGTCAGGAGACACTGTGGCCCCATCCGAGGACACCCCCGGACAGGGCCAAACAGGAAGGATATAACCCCACCCACTTTGCCAAAGCACAGCCCCACACCACTAGAGGGATATCTTCAACCACCAACTTACCATCCTGAGACAAGGCTGAGTATAGCCCACAAAGATCTCCACCACGGCACAACCCAAGGGGGGGCACCAACCCAGACAGGATGACCACAACAGTGAATCAACCCACTCAGGTGACGCACCCCCTCCAGGGACGGCATGAGAGAGCCCCAGCAAGCCAGTGACTCAGCCCCTGTAATAGGGTTAGAGGCAGAGAATCCCAGTGGAAAGAGGGGAACCGGCCAGGCAGAGACAGCAAGGGCGGTTCGTTGCTCCAGAGCCTTTCCGTTCACCTTCCCACTCCTGGGCCAGACTACACTCAATCATATGACCCACTGAAGAGATGAGTCTTCAGTAAAGACTTAAAGGTTGAGACCGAGTTTGCGTCTCTGACATGGGTAGGCAGACCGTTCCATAAAAATGGAGCTCTATAGGAGAAAGCCCTGCCTCCAGCTGTTTGCTTAGAAATTCTAGGGACAATTAGGAGGCCTGCGTCTTGTGACCGTAGCGTACGTGTAGGTATGTACGGCAGGACCAAATCAGAGAGATAGGTAGGAGCAAGCCCATGTAATGCTTTGTAGGTTAGCAGTAAAACCTTGAAATCAGCCCTTGCTTTGACAGGAAGCCAGTGTAGAGAGGCTAGCACTGGAGTAATATGATCAAATCAAGCAGCAGTGTGTAGTAATGTGTAGTAGCAGCGTGTAGTAACAGTGTGTAGTAGCATTGTGTATTAATGTGTAGCAGCAGTGTGTAGTAATGTGTAGCAGCAGTGTGTAGCAGCAGTGTGTAGTAATGTGTAGTAGCAGTGTGTAGTAGCAGTGTGTTGTAATGTGTGGTAGCAGTGTGTTGTAATGTGTAGCAGCAGTGTGTTGTAATGTGTAGCAGCAGTGTGTAGTAATGTGTGTAGCAGCAGTGTGTAGTAATGTGTGTATTAGCAGTGTGTAGTAATGTGTGTAGCAGCAGTGTGTAGTAATGTGTAGCAGCAGTGTGTTGTAATGTGTAGTAGCAGTGTGTAGTAATGTGTAGTAGCAGTGTGTAGTAGCAGTGTGTTGTAATGTGTAGTAGCAGTGTGTTGTAATGTGTAGTAGCAGTGAGTAGTAGCAATAATGTGTAGCAGCAGTGTGTAGTAGTAATGTGTAGTAGTAGTGTGTAGTAATGTGTAGTAGCAGTGTGTAGTAATATGTAGCAGCAGTGTGTAGTAATGTGTAGCAGCAGTGTGTTGTAATGTGTAGTAGCAGTGTGTAGTAATGTGTAGCAGCAGTCTGTAGTAATGTGTAGTAGCAGTGTGTAGCAGCAGTGTGTTGTAATGTGTAGTAGCAGTGTGTAGTATCAGTGTGTATTACTGTGTAGGAGCATCAGTGTGTTAATGTGTAGTGGCGGTGCGTAGTAATGTGTAGCAGCAGTGTGTAGTAATGTGTAGCAGCAGTGTGTAGTAATGTGTAGTAGCAGTGTGTAGCAGCAGTGTGTTGTAATGTGTAGTAGCAGTGTGTAGTATCAGTGTGTATTACTGTGTAGTAGCATCAGTGTGTTAATGTGTAGTGGCAGTGTGTAGTAATGTGTAGCAGCAGTGTGTTGTAATGTGTAGCAGCAGTGTGTTGTAATGTGTAGCAGCAGTGTGTTGTAATGTGTAGCAGCAGTCTGTTGTAATGTGTAGCAGCAGTGTGTTGTAATGTGTAGTAGCAGTGTGTAGTAGCAGTGTGTACTATCAGTGTGTATTAATGTGTAGCAGCAGTGTGTAGTAGCAGTGTGTAGTAATGTGTAGCAGCAGTGTGTTGTAATGTGTAGCGGCAGTGTGGTGTAATGTGTTGCAGCAGTGTGTAGTAATGTGTGGTAGCAGTGTGTAGTAATGTTTAGCAGCAGTGTGTAGTAGCAGTGTGTAGTAATGTGTAGTAGCAATGTGTAGTAGCAGTGTGTAGTAATGTGTTGCAGCAGTGTGCAGTAATGTGTGGTAGCAGTGTGTAGTAATGTGTGGTAGCAGTGTGTAGTAATGTTTAGCAGCAGTGTGTAGTAATGTGTAGCAGCAGTGTGTTGTAATGTGTAGTAGCAGTGTGTAGTATCAGTGTGTATTACTGTGTAGTAGCATCAGTGTGTATTAATGTGTAGCAGCAGTGTGTAGAAATGTGTAGCAGCAGTGTGTAGTATCAGTGTGTATTAATGTGTAGCAGCAGTGTGTAGTAGCAGTGAGTAGTAGCAGTGTGTAGTAAATGTAGTAATGTGTAGCAGCAGTGTGTAGTAATGTGTAGTAGCAGTGTGTAGCAGCAGTGTGTTGTAATGTGTAGTAGCAGTGTGTAGTAAAGTGTAGTAGCAGTGTGTAGTAAAGTGTAGTAGCAGTGTGTTGTAATGTGTAGTAGCAGTGTGTTCAAAATCAAATCAAATTTATTTATATAGCCCTTCGTACATCAGCTGATATCTCAAAGTGCTGTACAGAAACCCAGCCTAAAACCCCAAACAGCAAGCAATGCAGGTGTAGAAGCACGGTGGCTAGGAAAAACTCCCTAGAAAGGCCAATACCTAGGAAGAAACCTAGAGAGGAACCAGGCTATGTGGGGTGGCCAGTCCTCTTCTTGCTGTGCCGGGTGGAGATTATAACAGAACATGGCCAAGATGTTCAATGTTCATAAATGACCAGCATGGTCGAATAATAATAAGGCAGAACAGTTGAAACTAGAGCAGCAGCACAGTCAGGTGGAAGTTGAAACTGGAGCAGCAGCATGGCCAGGTAGACTGGGGACAGCAAGGAGTCATCATGTCAGGTAGTCCTGGGGCATGGTCCTAGGGCTCAGGTCCTCCGAGAGAGAGAAAGAAAGAGAGAAGGAGAGAATTAGAGAACGCACACTTAGATTCACACAGGACACCGAATAGGACAGGAGAAGTACTCCAGATATAACAAACTGACCCCAGCCCCCCGACACATAAACTACTGCAGCATAAATACTGGAGGCTGAGACAGGAGGGGTCAGGAGACACTGTGGCCCCATCCGAGGACACCCCCGGACAGGGCCAAACAGGAAGGATATAACAGGAAGGATATGTTGTAATGTGTAGTAGCAGTGCATTGTAATGTGTAGCAGCAGTGTGTAGTAATGTATGTAGCAGCAGTGTGTAGTTGTGTAGCAGTAGTGTGTATTAATGTGTAGCAGTAGTGTGTATTAATGTGTAGTAGCAGTGTGTATTAATGTGTAGTAGCAGTGTGTATTAATGTATAGTAGCAGTGTGGTGTAATGTGTAGCAGCAGTGTGTAGTAGCAGTGAGTAGTAGCAGTGTGTAGTAGTAGTGTGTTGTAATGTGTAGCAGCAGTGTGTAGTAATGTGTAGTAATGTGTGTAGCAGCAGTGTGTAGTAATGTGTAGTAGCAGTGTGTAGTAATGTGTAGTAGTAGTGTGTAGTAATGATGTTGCAGCAGTGTGTTTTAATGTGTAGCAGCGGTGTGTATTAATGTGTAGTAGCAGTGTGTAGTAATGTGTAGTAGCAGTGTGTAGTAATGTGTAGCAGCAGTGTGTAGTAATGTGTAGCAGCAGTGTGTAGCAATGTGTAGTAGCAGTGTGTTGTAATGTGTAGTAGCAGTGTGTTGTAATGTGTAGCAGCAGTGTGTAGTAATGTGGGTAGCAGCGGTGTGTAGTAATGTGTAGCAGCAGTGTGTAGTAATGTGTAGCAGCAGTGTGTTGTAATGTGTAGTAGCAGTGTGTAGTAGCAGTGTGTAGTAATGTGTAGTAGCAGTGTGTATTGATGTGTAGTAGCAGGGTGTAGTAATGTGTAGCAGCAGTGTGTAGTAATGTGTAGCAGCAGTGTGTAGTAATATGTAGTAGCAGTGTGTAGCCGCAGTGTGTTGCAATGTGTAGTAGCAGTGAGTAGCAGCAGTGTGTAGTAATGTGTAGTAGCAGTGAGTAGTAGCAGTGTGTAGTAATGTGTAGCAGCAGTGTGTAGTAATGTGTGGTAGCAGTGGGTAGTAATTTGTAGTAGCAGTGTGTATTAATGTGTAGCAGCAGTGTGTAGTAATGTGTAGCAGCAGTGTGTGGTAATGTGTGGTAGCAGTGTGTAGTAGCAGTGTGTTGTAATGTGTAGCAGCAGTGTTGTAATGTGTAGTAGCAGTGTGTAGTATCAGTGTAGCAATGTGTAACAGTGTGTTGTAATGTGTAACATCAGTGTGTAGTAATGTGTAGCAGCAGTGTGTCATAATGTGTAGCAGCAGTGTGTAGTAAAGTGTAGTAGCAGTGTGTAGTAATGTGTATTAGGAGTGTGTAGTAATGTGTAGCAGCAGTGTCTAGTAATGTGTGGTAGCAGTGTGTAGTAGCAGTGTGTTGTAATGTGTAGTAGCAGTGTGTAGTAATGTGTAACATCAGTGTGTAGTAATGTGTAGCAGCAGTGTGTTGTAATGTGTAGTAGCAGTGTGTTGTAATGTGTAACATCAGTGTGTAGTAATGTGTAGCAGCAGTGTGTTGTAATGTGTAGTAGCAGTGTGTAGTAGCAGTGTGTAGTAATGTGTAACATCAGTGTGTAGTAATGTGTAGCAGCAGTGTGTTGTGGTGTGTAGTAGCAGTGTGTAGTAGCAGTGTGTAGTAATGTGTAGCAGCAGTGTGTAGTAATGTGTAGCAGCAGTGTGTTGTGGTGTGTAGTAGCAGTGTGTAGTAGCAGTGTGTAGTAATGTGTAGTAGCAGTGTGTAGTAATGTGTATTAGGAGTGTGTAGTAATGTGTAGCAGCAGTGTCTAGTAATGTGTGGTAGCTGTGTGTAGTAGCAGTGTGTTGTAATGTGTAGTAGCAGTGTGTAGTAGCAGTGTGTAGTATCAGTGTGTAGAGGTGTGTTTCTTATGTTTATACACCTATCAAGGGTTTTTATTTTATTTTTTAAACTATTTTCTACATTGTAGACTCATAGTGAAGACATCCAAACTATGAAATAAAACACTACTGAACACTGGGCCATACTGAACGCAGTGCACTACTTAACACTGTGCCCTACTACTACATGGCCCTGGTAACTATGAAATAACACAGATGGAATCATGTAGTAACCCAAAAAGTTTTAAACAAATCAAAATATATTTGAGATTTGAGATTCTTCAAAGTAGCCACCCTTCCTTCCTTCCTTCCTTTTTCTTGATGACAGCTTAGCAGACTCTTGGCATTCTCTCAGCCAGCTTCATGAGGTAGTCACCTGGAATATATTTAAATTAGCAGTTCTGCCTTGTTAAATGTTAATTTGTTGGAAATTCTTTCCTTCTTATTGAGTTTGAGCCAACCTTGTTACAAGGTAGACAGAAGATACAGTAGCCCTATTCGGTAAAAGGCCGTCCATATTATGGCAAGAACAGCTCAAATTTTCTAAGAGAAACGACAGTCCATCATTATTTTAAGACATGAAGGTCAGTCAATGTGAAAAATTTCAGGAACTTTCTTCAAGTGCAGTCGCAAAAACCATCAAGCACTATGATGAAACTGTCTCTCATGAAGACCGCCACAGGTAAGGAAGACCCAGAGTTACCTCTGCTGCAGAGGATAAGTTCACTAGAGTTACCAGTCTCAGAAATTGCAGGCCAGTTAAATGCTTCACAGAGTTCACGTAACAGACACATCTCAACATCAACTGTTCAGAGGAGACCGTATGAATCAGGCCTTCATGATCGAATTGCTGCAAAGAAACCACCAATAAGAGACTTGCTTGGGCCAAGAAACACGAGCAATGGATGTTAGACCGGTGGAAATCTGTCCTTTGGTCTGATGAGTCCAAATGAGATTTTTGGTTCCAACCGCCGTGTCTTTGTGAGACGCAGAGTTGGTGAACGAATGATCTCTGCATGTCTGGTTCCCACCGTGAAGCATGGAGGAGGATGTGTGGGGGTGCGTCGCTGGTGACACTGTCTGTGATTTATTTAGAATTCAAGGCACACTTAACCAGCATGGCTACCACAGTATTCTGCAGCAATACGTCATCCCTTCTGGTTTGTGCTTAGTGGGACTATCATTTGTTTTTCAACAGGACAATGACCCAACCCACCCCCAGGCTGTGTAAGGGCTATTTGACCAGGGAGAGTGATTGAGTGCTGCATCAGATGAACTGGCCCTCACAACCACCGACCTCAACCCAATTGAGATGTTTTGGGATGAGTTGGACCGCAGAGTGAAGCAAAAGCAGCCAACAAGTGCTTATTATATGTGGGAACTCCTTCAATATAATTGGAAAAGCATTCCTCATGAAGCTGGTCAGGAGAATGCCAAGAGTGTGCAAAGCTGTCATCAAGGCCAACAGTGGCTACTTTGAAGAATCTAAAATCTATTTTGATTTGTTGGACACTCTTTTGGTTACTAAATGATTCCATATGTGTTATTTAATAGTTTTGATGTCTTCACTATTATTCCACAATGTAGAAAACAGTACAAATAAAGAAAATCCCTTGAATGAGTAGGTGTGTCCAATCTTTTTACTGGTACTGTATGAATAATGGACAGTAAAGACAGTAGGAACAGCGCCCTCAAAGTATTAGTACCCCTGTACATATTCCACATGTTGTTGTGTTTTGGCCTCAATCCAATTCAAAGTTGATTAAATTATTGAAAAATTCTCGCCCATCTACACACAATACCCCATAATGACAAAGTGAACACATGCTTCTAGACATTTTTGCAAATGTATGGAAAATAAACCTAAGTGTTAGAATCACCTTAGCAGCGATTACAACTGTGATTCTTTCTGCGTAAGTCTCTAAGAGCTTTGCACATCTGGATTGTACAATTATGATCTTTCAGATTCCTGAAGCTCTGTCAAGTTGGTGGTTGATCATTGCTAGACAGCCATTTTCAAGTCTTGCTATAGATTGTTGAGACGATTTAAGTCAAACCTCTAACTAGGCCGCTCAGGAACCCTCACTGTCATTTTGGTAAGCAACTCCAGTGTAGCTTTGGCCTTGTGTTTTGGGTTATTGTCCCCCTGAAATGTGAATTTGTCTCCCAGTGTCTTTTGGAAAGCAGACTGAACCAGGTTTACCAATAGGATTTTGCCCATTCTTAACTTTCTTTCATTTATTTTTATCCCCCAAAAAATCCTAGACCTTGCCAATGACAACCCAGTTAATAGACTTTATGATGATTATCTGATGACATGTCATTAATGTAATAGTCATAATATATCACCATAATAGGGCAGAATGCCCCAATCTCAGTCCTTCTAACCAACCCCACCCATCCAGACCTGGGTTCAAATACGATCTGAAATTATTCAAATACTTAGTGCATTGTTGCGAATTGACCCTTATTGTTGCGAATCTGTCCTTATTGTTGCGAATCGTTGTTGCGAATCTGTCCTTATTGTTGCGAATTGACCCTTATTGTTGCGAATCGTTGTTGCGAATCTGTCCTTATTGTTGCGAATTGGCCCGTATTGTTGCAAATTTATCCTTATTGTTGCAAATCGGTCCTTATTGTTGCGAATCCGTCCTTGTTGTTGCGAATTGTTCCGTATTGTTTCGAATTGATCCTTATTGTTGCAAATCGTTGTTGCGAATTGTTATTGTGAATTGGTCCTTATTGTTACGAATATGTTCTATAGGTTGCGAATCGGTCCTTATTGTTGCGAATCGGTCCGGTCCTTATTGTTACGAATAGGTTCCATATGTTGCAAATCGGTCCTTATTGTTACGAATCGGTCCTTATTGTTGCGAATAGGTTCCATATGTTGCAAATTGGCCCGTATTGTTGCGTATTGATCCTTATTGTTGCAAATCGTTATTGCGAATTGGTCCTTATTGTTGCGAATCGGTCCTTATTGTTGCGAATCGGTCCTTATTGTCGCGAATCGGTCCTTATTGTCACGAATCGGTCCTTATTGTCACGAATCGGTCCTTATTGTTACGAATCGGTCCTTATTGTTGCGAATTGGTCCTTATTGTTACGAATCGGCCCTTATTGTTACGAATCTGTCCTTATTGTTACGAATAGGTTCTATATGTTGCGAATCGGTCCATATTGTTGCAAATGTATTCTTATTGTTACGAATCGGTCCTTATTGTTGTGAATCGGTCCTTATTATTGTGAATCGTTGTTGCAAATTGGTCCTTGTTGTTGCGAATCGGTCCCCATTGTTGCGGATCAGTCCTTATTGTCTCGAATCGTTCCTTATTGTTGCGAATCGTTCCTTATTGTTACGAATCAGTCCTTATTGTTGCGATTTTTTTTTGCAAATTGGTCCTTATTGTTACGAATCGGTCCTTGTTGCGAATCGTTGTTGCGAATTGGTCCTTATTGTTGCGAATTTTTGTTGCAAATTGGTCCTTATTGTTACGAATCGGTCCTTATTATTGCAAATCGTTGTAACGAATTGGTCCTTATTGTTGCAAATCGTTGTTGCGAATCGGTCCTTATTGTTAAGAATAGATTCTATATGTTGCGAATCGGTCCTTATTGTTGCGAATCTATCCTTATTGTTACGAATAGTTCTATATGTTGCGAATTGGTCCTTATTGTTGCGATTCTATCCTTATTGTTGCGATTCTATCCTTATTGTTACGAATCGGTCCTTATTGTTGTGAACCGGTCCTTTGTTGTGAATCGATCCTCTGTTGCGAATCAGTCCTTATTATTGTGAATCATCGTTGCGAATTGGTCCTTGTTGTTACTAATCGGTCCTTTATGTTATGAATCGATCCTCTGTTGCGAATCAGTCCTTATTATTGTGAAATGGTCCTTATTATTGTGAATCGTTGTTGCGAATTGGTCCTTGTTGTTTGCGAATCGGTCCTTATTGTTACGAATCTGTCCTTATTGTTGCGAATCCGTCCTTATTGTTACGAATCAGTCCTTATTGTTGCGAATTATTGTTGCTAATCGTTGTTGCGAATCGTTCCTTATTGTTGCGAATCCGTCCTTATTGTATATATGTGCCAGCAGCATACCACCCTGCATACCACTGCTGGCTTGCTTCTGAAGCTAAGCAGGGTTGGTCCTGGTCAGTTCCTGGATGGGAGACCAGATGCTGCTGGAAGTGGTGTTGGAGGGCCAGTAGGAGGCATTCTTTCCTCTGGTCTAAAAAAAATATCCCAATGCCCCAGGGCAGTGATGGGGGACACTGCCCTGTGTAGGGTGCCGTCTTTCGGATGGGACGTTAAATGGGTGTCCTGACTCTCTGAGGTCATTAAAGATCCCATGGCACTTATCGTAAGAGTAGGGGGTTAACCCCGGTGTCCTGGCTAAATTCCCAATCTGGCCCTCAAACCATCATGGTCACCTAATAATCCCCAGTTTACAATTGGCTCATTAATCCCCCTCCTCTCCCCTGTAACTATTCCCCAGGTCGTTGCTGCAAATGAGAACATGTTCTCAGTCAACTTACCTGGTAAAATAACGGAAAAATAAAAAATAAAAAAATTGTTGCGAATCGGTCCTTATTGTTGCGAATCTATCCTTATTATTACGAATAGGTTCTATATGTTGCGAATCGGTCCTTATTGTTGCGATTCTATCCTTATTGTTACAAATAGGTTCTATATGTTACAAATCGGTCCTTATTGTTGTGAACCGGTCCTTTATGTTGTGAATCGATCCTCTGTTTTGCGAATCAGTCCTTATTGTTGTGAATTGGTCCTTATTGTTGCGAATCGGTCCTTATTGTTGCGAATCTGTCCTTATTTTTTGCGAATTGGTCCTTATTTTTGAGAATTGGTCCTTTTTGTTGCGAATCGTTGTTGTGAATTGGTCCTTATTGTTGCAAATCATTGTTACGAATTATTCCTTATTCTTGCGAATCGTTGTTACGAATTGGTCCTTATTGTTGCGAATCTATCCGTATTGTTGCGAATCGTTGTTGTGAATTGGTCCTTATTGTTGTGAATCTATCCGTATTGTTACGAATCGTTGTTGTGAATTGGTCCTTATTGTTGCAAATCATTGTTACGAATTATTCCTTATTCTTGCGAATCGTTGTTACGAATTGGTCCTTATTGTTGCGAATCGGTCCTTATTGTTACGAATCAGTCCTTATTGTTACGAATCGTTGTTGCAATTGGTCCTTACTGTTAAGAATCGTTGCAATTGGTCCTTATTGTTGTGAATTGGTCCTTATTGTTACAAATCGGCCCTTATTGTTGGCTATATGTTTACAGGCCGTTTCCAAGCACCTGGCAAGCTCTGGCTTATCGATGGCAAACCATTCTGCCTTTTAAATGCATGAACAGTCAGCAGATGGTAGCAGTCAGAGGGTGTGTGTGAGAGAGAGAGAGAGTGTGTGTGTGCAGTGGTAGATGCGCGGCGTGTTGAGTGTCAGGTGGGGTAATGTAGCGTGACGGAGGGTTGTAGCGTGTTCCCATCAGGCCCTGCTCTGGACCAGGCTGGCGTGAGGACTGTTTTCTTAACGAGACGTGCGTGCGTGTCAGAGCAATCAAACCCAACACTACGCAGCAGCAAACCTACTTCCACACACTAAATACTGTAAATACACTAAATACTGTAAACAGGCCAAACTATGCATCACCGCTGTGTGTGTCAGGGCGAACACACTCATACCCCTGGTAGAGTTTCTACTAATCCCAGTGATAGGATTTGAGTGATAACATTAACAGGGGTAGAGGACTACTAATCCCAGAATAAAGAGTGATAACATCAGCAGGGTTAGAGTT